>NC_140588.1:468477675-468604132 GCF_964204655.1 Triturus cristatus | reverse complement strand
ATCACCACATTCACCCCACCTGTCACTTCACAACCCACATCATGGGAATACTTACCACGACAGTTGAAAATGAGGGAAAATAAAAGTGTCAGAAAGAAGGCGGCGGCACAGGCAAGAGCACCTCCTTAAAAATGAAAAAATTGTCGAGGAGCCGGAGACTCCCCTCTTAAACTGCAACATGTATGGGTAAAGATGCTACAGCTGATAAAGCAAAAAAGGGAAAAGCACACGGGGTAAAAGAAACAATAAGAGGAGGCAGGCACCACCATAAAGAAACGCCACAAAGCCAAGCCAATATAGGCTTTCGGGTTGTGGCCTGCCTCCACAGCTATTCTGCGTGCATCACTTTACGTCATGGGGTCGGTCGCTCGATGCAGGCTCACAGGAAGTCTGAGCGAAAAGGGTCAGAAAGCTTCGAGAATAAAAAAATTCAAGAATATGCCACTAATAAAGCGCACAGCTGTCAAAAGCTGGCCAGGCGCTCCTGCGGGATAGGAAAATTATGGGGATCAGCACGACTAGATGCTTTAAACCTTTCAAAGAAAAGCCTCAAGGACAAAAGTAGAGTATACCATAAGGAGAAGAAAAGGAGAGAAATAAAGGAGCCCGTGAGGTGGGGAACACACCATGGTAAGGTCACTAGCCTAGGGCACACGGCAGTGACCTTTATGTAATGAACAGTCCTCGAGCAGTCTGACAGTGACAGATACTGGTTGGTGAGGGTTTGGAGTGGTACAGGGTAGTTCTAATATTAGATCAGACATCGACTATAATACACGCTACTGACGCATTACCTTGACTCGTTTCTCCATTGTGCTCTTCCATTCCTGCTGCAAAACTTGCATGTCATCCGCGTCTTCATCAAACACGTCATCGTCGCCTTTGGGCGGCTGCACTGCCTGTGACCAGGGCATGTTGGAACGCTCCAGGTCTGCCACTCCAAATAAGGCACCTAGGTGGCAAAGGTAACTAAGAGTTACTTCGAAAAGTTAAACATAGCTTGTTCTAATTACAATTCACGGGAAGACCCGTCTGTGCGTGCTCAAGGTGGAGGAGAATATAGGAGACAGCGAGTCGGAGGTGCAGCTAATGTAGCCGCAGTCTGACCCAAAACGATCAGGTGTTTGCATGTCCTCTGTGGACTGAGCTTACCAAGCCACAAAAACCATTGCTACTGGAACACTGCAGTATTTCCCGCGCCTTGCTCGCAGCATTCCCCACGTGACCGCTAATACAACAAAGCACTACGCACACACAAGTGATGTTACACACAACTTTTTTTTTTTTTTTTTTTTTTTAATCGGCGCCTTTAAATACACCATGCATCACAAAATAATTTCGCTTACAAACTGATAAAGTAGAGCTTTGGGTAGCTTCATCCACGTGAACCAGTTAACAAATGACCATCTCTTTCCTCTCCGGTCAGTAGAGCTTTTCATCTGAAAACCTCACTTTCAACCCGAGCGCCAGTCATTTATTTGTACGACTGGCTGGTGGAATTCTATATTGCCTGGTCCGTCTCCACAGCTCTACCAGTGCAGTGTCCCTGAAGGCAATGCGGAATACATTAACTAGGGCCCTGTAGCAATGCTGCAATGAGGCCACAGAGTGGGTGGCCCTTGTTTTAGTCAAACGCTTTGCATCCTACAACTTTGTAGTTTTACTTTTGCCATGGTCGGTGCTCGTTTAAAGTCCCATCATTTAAAGTGTTGTTGGTGAAAAAGCCAGGGTTCAGGCATCTTGGCTGCAATACAAACTAAAAGACCATACCATGCGGACATATCTGCAATAGGGACACTTACAGGTGTGTCATCAATTTACATTAGGCTGTTTCACTCACACAACTGATCACTTTGCAGCAGCCGTGTACTGGTCAAGCAAATTACAGCCCTCAGCTGGGTCCAGCACTCGGCAAAGTAGTAAATATCACTATTAGAGCATCCAAAATGCAGGAAACAAATAAAATGCCCGAGACTTTCCTAGGGTGTGAGGTGTCCGCATGAAGCTAGTTTCTGGTTGGAGAAAAATTACCACTCGGTACTTACAAATCCATAGACAATGTAAATAAACATTATTGATTAGTAAATTCACAGCACACTAAATTTTGTTCCGATTGATTTTTTTGACTATTTTTGCGTATGCTGGAAAAAGTGTTTCAAGTTTCCTAACGTTTTCTAAAATACATTACAAATTTGCTAGTTCTTTTTATGAGACATTTTATTACTTTTGCAAGGAAAAATGGAAGAACAATAACATAGGAGAACAATCCTTGGCAAACTCAATTATACAGCAAAAGGTACAATGCACAACCTACAGAGCAGCAATCACGGCCGGACAATCCTAGAACCCCCTTTACTAAACTCCTCCCAGGAACCTCACCAGCGTCAGGCGGAATTGAGTCTATCTGGATACCACTATACTGACACCAGTCACCCCAAATGTTCCTATTTTTTGCGGGCAGACCCTTCCTCAGTAAATTGGCAGCTGCAGGTCCAAACAGTGGTCCAACCCCCTCCATCAAGTCTCAAGGGATGGAAACTCAGGATCACACCAAAACCATGCGACGGCTCACTTTGTTATTATCAGACTCAGCTAGAGCAGTGCCAGATTATATCTTCTGGAGTCTAGATCAAAACTTAAATGCAACAAGTCATTTTAGTATCACTCGGCAACGTCCACCCCAACACTTCACTCAAAGTGGCCAGGACCCTGCTCCAGAAGGTGTTACTGCACCACATTGCATGTATGAGGTCCCAGGTCTGGGTTGCACATGAGAGATAAAGAGATAATACCAAACCTACACAGCTTGACTCTGGTAAGGTTGGTATGCTGGAGATATTTCAACTGACTAAAACCAAACTGTGCCACAATGACTGACTTCACAGGAGCAGCTCACGCCTCTCACCAATCATAATTCAACAATCCCCCCAGGTCCCAATACCAACCCTCCTCATCCAGTCAAAACTTGCTGGAGAGATAACTAGGGGTAGGTGTAACTTGTGAAAATGTCTGTAGTGTAATTAACCGAAATTACAACAAAATTACTTGAGGAGCATAACCCACTATTTACAGCTAGTCTGTTAGAGCAAAATTCACCCTTGCAAAATGGACCAAGGATGTATTTAGCGCTATTAAAATAGAACTAAAGACAACAGAACACAAGCAGAAGCAGTCGCTCGCTACGTTAATTATTCCTCTGCTCCTGCGGTAGGATGTGTGTCAAAATTACTCATAACTATGTGAACAGGCATAATCGCGTAATTTTTGGTAATTCTGTGTCAAAAGAATAACACAAAATTACTCTGATTACTCTACCGAAATTAAATTGTAACCCAGAACTAATGGCAACAAGTGAACAATAGAACTGTGATATTTTATGTTCCCTCAGCTCTCCTATCAATAACCTAGCCTCCAGAGAGCTAAACTCAGGGTGTTCGAGTCCAGCAATAAGACCGAAGGAGCATGGTGGAGCAGAAGATATCAGAAGAACTGGCTCTGATGGGGGTAATATTCTTTCAACAGGTCCGCAAAGGGGCATATCATATTCCAATCGCAACTTAAGCGAGATGCAAAATCCTAATATCATCCCACCCTCCGAAACCTAGGAGCTCAGAGGCTGGCTACTCTTCCCTACCCATAGGGGAGTTTCCTAGGTCAATTATTCCCCCAGCCTACATCCTTGGATGCATCACTCCATAACTTGAAAACTACTTGAGTGGCATGGAAAGAAGACATGGGTACAACCTCAGAGAGCAAATGTAAAATCTGACCCCCCCCCGCACAATCCATCTTTCAGATGCTTAGGCTGGGTCTCCATGTGTATCATACCACCATTCATTAATAATTAGTGAATGGGCTGCCCTGCAATAAGAGGTGACAACTGCCACTGCAACCCCGCCACCCAACCCACCATGTTGAGACGTAAAACACTTATCTAGAGTGATTCTGGGATACCCTTGATTACACAAAAAAGTTCTCATGATGGAATTGATCAGTCTGAAAAACATGAATACTGGATCGCAAAAGGGAAGTTCTGTAGCTGATAAAGCAAGTGTGGAACTGCAATCATCTTAAAAATTCTTATCTGCCAAGTAGGGATAGAGATAAGGGCATCCAGAACACTATATCGATTCTTCAGTTGTAAATTTGTGGTTGGATGTTTCTCCTCCAAGCAACGGACTCATCCAGTATCACACCAGTGAGCGGATCACCTAAACAAGGCGGTCTGCCAGGGCTTTAGCCAGGATCTTGACCTCCACACTTAAGAGGGCGAGCGGGCAATACAAAGAACAGAGTTCAGAAGGCCGACTCAGCTTCTGGATCACCACTAGCTCGACCAGTCTCAGATCCGGCTGGGACTCCACCATTTACAGGGACTCTTCTAGCATTTTTGCAAAACGGTCAATCAACCTAGATGAATTCAACTTAACAAATTCAGTGGAGAACCTATTCAGGCTCAGGGATTTGTGAGATTTTAACTTGCTCAGTTGCTCAGATAGTAACTCACTAGTAAATGTCATCCTCCAGAAGGGGCCCTCTCGTCTTTGCAGAGATGCCTCAATGGGAGGTCATCCAGAAAACCGTGCAGAGCCTAATGAGATGGCACTTTGCGTCTATAACGTAGAGTAATACGAAGCAAAGGTCATTGATATGTCCTAGTTACCTATGATTCTGCCACCCTGCTGAACAGTTAACTGCATGATCTGACCTCTTTTAACAACCCATATAGAATACTGATGGGTTTGTTGCTCCAATGGTATATGTTGTTCTGAGCGGCAAAATTGTGAGAAATACTGGGGAGCATGGCCAAAGAAGAAGTCTCAAAATATTCCTACTCTAAATCCAGGAGCTGTGACTCTAGATTTACCACCACTTGTTGTCAGGTACAGAGCCTGCCGGACACATAACTGATGAGGTTGCCTCTTAAGAAGACTTCCCAGAGCATTTTGGGTGAATCCACCAAGCCCGCATTTCATTCAAAGTATTCTTCAGTCTTTTTTGGTTATATGGGATCTACAATTTATGCCAATAAGCTACGAAGTTCACAAGCGCCAGGCCAGCTTTCCACTACCAGCCCCCATTCTGACAGCTCAACCAGTGAATGGTCCAACAAGACATGGGTCAATATATGTGCATTAGAGACTTTTTGGCGCTCAGAATTCAACATTAGGAAATAGTCCTATCTCAAGGTGGTTTTGTGGGCACTGAAAAGGAATGTGTAACGGCACTCACTAGGGCTAAACACACTCCACATGTCTGCC
Source organism: Triturus cristatus (assembly GCF_964204655.1). Classification (NCBI taxonomy): domain Eukaryota; kingdom Metazoa; phylum Chordata; class Amphibia; order Caudata; family Salamandridae; genus Triturus; species Triturus cristatus. The sequence goes on along the minus strand of NC_140588.1, from coordinate 468,598,871 downwards.
ACCCCACGGGCATCAAGGAATCTGATGACCACTGTAGAAATCCACGGAGTGGGACCCATTATCCCCGTCCTATCCAGCATCCAAGTCGGTCATTCCATTTAAGTCGCTCCCAGACACCAGGAGCCAGAAGGAATTTGAAGTAGTAGTTGACCTAAGTCCTCCAGAAAGGTTGCAGTCAGGGGAAGGGGGTATACACACTTATCAGGGGTAGGGGCCTGAAGTACAGCATCACAGCAATCGTCAAATATCTCCCCATATTGTCACTCCATTTCCTCAACAGCTGAAAAGGAACCAGATTCCGAATTAATATGGAAGTGGTTCTAGACCCTCTAGTAAAGTCGGCATAAACTACCTGTGAAAAGCTGTATCGCTTTAGAAAGGGGCATTTATTACCCACTCAATGAGTCTCCTGTAAAAAGAGTATGTCGGGTCAAGCCTCTAAGCTGTTTTAAGAACCTCTTCCCTTTTGATATTCACACAAATCATTGACATTCCACATGAGAATTCAGAGTCGGCCTTCCTGAGGTTTTGTTCTAGCATCACCCAAAAGGAAAATCCCAAGTTTGCCAGTCAGTGTTGTGACTCCAATCCAGTGCTCCGCTATGAGTTGCCCATGCATAACCATCATAAATACCCCAGAGAACATTTCAAGAACAAGAAGCATCTGCCACAGGATAGAGCAGAAGAAGTTGCCAACAAGGCTGAAGATCAAATCTATCTCTACACGCCATATTCCAAAATCCCACCACCCAAACATGCACATGTAATGGATAGTGCTTCAGGAGGGCATTGACCTGTTCAAAGTCTGAATGTGGAGGAGTACCAGGGCCTTTCCAGGAGTGGCAGCCGGCACCGATTGGTGAGGTGGAGGGGGTGTAAAAAAGAGAGAAAAAAAAAAGGAAAAATAACTTACCTCTTACCTGATTGCCACGTTTCTGCTCAGTCGTCCCTCTGTCGTCTCTCTCAGCCAGAATAGGAAGCAGGAAGCACCAGGCTCGCCATAGCCAATCACAATGCTGCAATGCAGTGTTGCGATTGGTCTGAGAGCTGTGGTTAGGCACTCAGACAGGCAGTGGGAGCCTGGGCATGTTCTCCATTCAGGATGCAATGCATTCTGAGGGGAGAAAATGCAAAGTGCGCGTGACTGTTTGGCCGACCCGAGACGACAGGCCAAACATTCATGAGCACTTGAGGGGAAACCACTCCCCGCACCGCCCTGCCCACAAAGCTGCAGCAGGAAAACATAAAATTATAATGAAAATTGGAGCGACGCTCCTCTCCCTTAGCGGAGGAATCTCCACTGCTTTCCAGACAGTAAAACAGGAGCAGAGTCTACAATGAGGCTGCTGATACTGATTCCTTTGGCAGGAGGACCACCACAGATGTCGATGATCAACCGGCAAAGGGTAGCTTCTTTTGCAACCTGATGCAGTGGCGGCTGGCACAGATCGGGGTGGCAAGGGAAAGGCAAGGAGGGGGAGGGGGGCTCTAGTAAAGAAAAAAATAAAACTTAAATTACATCCTTGAGGCTCATCGCCGTCCCTCCGCTCGTCAGGAAGCACACCCAGGCTTGTGATTGGTCTGAGCGCCGTGGTTCGGCGCTCATCCAGGGAATGGGGGCCTGAGCATGTGCATGTTATCCACGCAGACTGTAATGCAGCCTACATGGAGAACATGCAAAGTGCGCATGACTGTTTGGCCAGCCACAGAGGGCCGGCCAAACAGTCATTGTGCCTACTTAGGAGGGTGCCACTACTCCTCCTCTGCTGCGAGACCAGAGCAGACCCACCCTGTCGCAGCAGGAACAAATAAACTGATATTAACAACCAGTTATTATCATTTTATTTTTCCTTTATTTCCACTACTGAGAGCAGTGGGGTGACTATGTATTGGAAAATCATAGCCTGTAGCGTTCTCTTAACCTCTTCAAATGTCCTTTGCTGTAGCTACACCATCTTTGTGTAATGTAGTAAGATCACAATTCACTGCGAATTGCAGTAGACAGAGCCCTGCTAACGAGTGTATTGAAGGATAGGGCCTCTCTCTTTACAGTTCTTAAAGCAGGCCATCACGGCTCAAGGAGAGAAATGAGCAAATCTACATCCCAATCCCATTAATTTAGTTAAGCCACAAGCATGTTTTTCACCAGCTGCCTTTTTCAAGCCACACAGACCATGCACAAGTTGTGAATAAAATATATATCTGCAGACTAAGGGAATGGTAATAGGCCGCTATTTCCGCTGCACTTACAAGACATACAAGCTAGAATATTTACCGGATCTCTCCCTGGCACAAGTTGGAAGAGTCACATCTGATTAAAACAAATCAATTGAATCTAACTACCAGTTTCGCCTTCAATTTCACTATATACGCTGTGGACAGTGCTAATTCTAATACTGCCTTTTATGTCTTGGTTGCTCGACCCCAGTGAAGAACACATCAGCCCTTCAAATGCCTGCCGTGATTTTATTCTGCACACCGAGCTAAATAAACACCATCATGCAGTGTGCACTGCATAGTTTCTGACAACGGTTGTGTGTTTGGTTTTAAAAGAAATGCCTTTGTGCTCTCTATTGGCACGGTTTGTGCTGCCATGACCACAGCCAGCTCATTCAACACAAAGAAAGGTCTTTAGCTGGCACTACTCTGCTTCGGTTCTCCCTTCGTGCATTTTACTCGGGCTGAAGTTCTCAATGAAAAACTGTGTACTAATGCTATGCACAACTTATGACGAAGAAATCAAACTGGTCTTCCTTCTTCTATTCGGATCCTATTGGCCAGCTGCCAATAGTCACAAAGTCTCTTCCCATCGGATCGGGAGCAGTTCATCAAAGCCCTATTATTCTAGCCTATTATGAAATGCAGCACACACAAGCCTCCATTCTTCTCCAGAGGCGGAAGTCCTCGTGCACACATGTAGTAAAAGGACTTCTTTTTCTCACTCTATCGACCACTTGCGTGGAGGCAAAAACCTAAAACTGGGGAACTGTTACAAGTTCAGACCGTCCTAGTACAAGCTAGTTCTGGTGCATCCTTCAAAGAGCAGTCGCTGGATGTGTATGTCCAGAGGTAGATGAAGTTTGATTCAATACTTACACACAAAACAATACCAGTATTGGTTTTGAAGTCATCATGCTTTGGATACAACCACACTTTCATTAAAGTTAAGTTCTTCTACTAAAAGGATCAGTCATTTCACTGGAGACATTACTATATATGTAAATAGGATTTAGGAAAAAAACATTGACTAGTATAACTGATTAAAACTTGATGGGACTCGATGCCTTATTTGCAAAGGAGTGGAGCTGAGAATTTAAGGAGGAAAGGAGATGTGAAATTAAACTGAGCATTTTAAAGCACACGGCAACAGGTAATTTAATAGAGACCCGACAGGATTTAAATAGCATGTTAAGAAGTGGTAAAGCAAATCATGCCTCTCCCCCACCCCCCTCGAGTAAATGGGACATTGCAAGTTTCCAGACTGAATCAGTAAATCAAATGATGAAAGGCCCTACACTGCTCACATAGCAGATGTCGCCAATCTTCTCCAACTACCGGTAAATCATAGACTTTACACACTGCCTCAGAAAATAACATTATTCTACAACGGTTTACCAATTTCCACCAGTTCACACTATGCCTTCTGAGTTCAGAAAATAACGCCCAGCTCTTGCACTACTCCTTGGATATTTTCTCACTGACCAGTGCCTCCTACAAGGCCGTTACTTCTACTGCACCCAAGATAGTGTTCCACAATAATGGGGTTAAATCCAGAAGCGTCACTAGGACCTGGGTGAAGTGCTGTACAATAAGGGGGTGGTCCCAGTGCTAATGCAATATTAAATGGACATCAACATCACCTGATAAATCAATTATAATTGATTTATCAGGTGATGTTGATGTCCATTTAATATTGCATTAGCACTGGGACCACCCCCTTACTGAACCGCGCCCAAGATCGTGGCCTCAAGAATTTGCCCCTCGTTCATCTGGACAGATCGTCTACTTCCCCTTCCCTTATTTTCACCCACAGAATAGACTTCTCACTGTAAGGAGCCCAGATCAGCATCCAGTTTACGTTCCTTCTCTACATACTATATACCTCCTTCTTCTGGTTAGGCCCAAGCTTACCAGTTCACTTAGTTTATTCAACCCGATATGCTTTCAGTTTGATAGATCACCAGTAACTACATTCGAAGAGACGACCTGTTTCTGTTACTGCCTTAGGCTCTACTTCCTTCCTTCCCTTTCATTTTGTTGTTGTTGCAGTTTTATATAGACCCAAAGGTATCAGAGCGCTTTACATGAGCACCAGTTGCATTACTTGACAAAGACATGTGTTTTTTAAGACATGGGGAGATAAAGTGATTTGCCCAGAATCACAGGGTGTTTGAGCATCCAGCCAGACTCGAACCTGATTCCCCAGCTTCAAAGTCGGCCGCTCTAGCCGTTAAGCCAGACCACTAGGAAATTTCTACCAGGACGTCCATCCACATTTCAGGAGAGTAAAACCTCGGCATCAACCTCGAACCCCAGACATCTTTATGCATAAGAGGCACTTACCAGAACAGTCTACCCACCAGGATAGAAGCCCCACACCAAGGACTGATCCGCACCACCCTGCCTCCCAACAACAGTTGGTCATGCTAACTAGGCCAAAGCTATCTTTCATTACCCCTGACTAATCTTGCCCAATTTCTAGCATTTTGAATTACACTCGTTACATGAAATTCTCGAAATTACGACGTGTATGGTAATGGCGTCCGTTCTGGTAAAATCCTACTGTGGGACCACGAGAACAATGTGAACGAGCAGGATGCAAGCAGCTGTTGTTGACAGCATCTGTGTGTTTGTACTATTACATTACAACAAAATGCGTACTTGCTTCCAAAACGGATGCAAGGACGAATTTCGCACCTCAATATAGTGGCAACGCATTTCACAATTTTTTAAAATTTCAAATAATTATGCAAAAGGAAGTTCCATAAATTTACAAAACCCCTAAAGATAACCCCCATGGCAAGCAATTTATCGCTCATGGAGAATTCCTGATTTTATTTATATTCATGTACAAAGCATTCGAGGACCATGGTTTCAGAACATTGACCCAAATAGCCGCTTCCGCCTCTTCAAAGAAAGAGCTCCAACCCATGGAAGCTTCTTGCCCAGAGCAACATTTTCTCCTCTGGCGAAGTGTCCAGAGGCAGGACTGTTGGCATTATCTATGTCTCTCTCCACTTCAGGCTCCAGTGGCAGCTCGGGATGGTGTCAATGCATCTTGCTCACGCACACTGTCTAGTGACTGAGAGCATGAGCAGACTGCATGCCGGCGATCAAGATGTTACAGTATGACAGGAATGCCAGCCCTGTGACTGTCCTTGGGCCATGCTCGGCTTCTGCCAGTGTGCAGTCAGGGTTGGGGGAGGGGCATTTATGTTATGAGGCGGTGGGGCTCAGCGAGATAAGGCTTATGATGCCTTCTCCCAAAACAATCCAGCAAAGCCCCGACTCCTCCTTCCTTATACGATCCGCACATTTGAGTACTGGAATGAAATCAAATGTTGTTTACGAGCTGTGCTGTATCAGAGGACATAGGTACTTGCGAATCATATATCACCTTTCTTGCATTCAGCGCTTTGGGTCAGGACCCTCCGGGTCTAAGACCCGGAAGCAATATAAAAGACATTGAAAACTGATCCCTAACGGGCCTTATATTCATGTTGACTTCAATGGCAAAAAACACTAATGGTTTTCTGAAAAATGAATGTAAAAAACGTTAAAATACGTTCCTGTTTATATTTCACACATTTTATTTAATCTTGCATTCTCTACCCCTGCTAGCTATTTTCAGGAAGTTGTGTTTTTGCATTTTTTAAGCATATTACTCTTATATAGTGTATAATTTGAACTGAGTCACCTTCAGGTGTTTATAACGGGCCACGGTTGAAAGGTGTGGCGTTGAGGTTGAAAGCAGCAAGTTTCTCACAGTGGGTCAGAAAGGTGTTCAAAATACATGGTCATTCAACTCTTGGCCTCTCTGCGGAGAGAACAGAGCAATGGTCACATATTCCATTTGCAATTGTGCTTCTGTGCAAATGTTTGTTGAGAAGGTACACAGTTATCAAAACATTGACAAGGTGAAAGTAAAAGAAATGCAGTGCTTGCGAGTGAGTGCATGCGGTGTGTGGTTATGGGGCGATGGAAGTGAAGGAGTTGCAAGGAAGTGCATTTAGGAGAGAACGAAGAGGAAAAAGATGAGCTGTAATTAAGAAAAGCAAATGAATGGGTTATGGAGAACAAGCATTGGCATAGCCAATAGTTCTCGCCTTCGGGACCTTATAAATGTTTAGCCATGCAGCACATTATCCTGTTAATAATCCGGCCACACAATTTTTTGCCCTATGATGTTTAAGGACGCGATCACTGTGTGTAATGGACATTAACATGCTTTGTAATGTACCGTGGTAACACTGAGCTACAGAAGTCAGTGCAGACTATCAGTCTATGCAGTTCGACCAGTGGAGATGTCTGTTATAATAACAGATCTTCCACTCATGTGGTAAAATGCAGGCAAGTGCAAATGGTGGCAACACATCATACTGTAAGTACACTAGCCGGAACATGTGAAGTATTCTAGAAGAATCCCCCACCAGGGACCTGTCAAGAGCTTCCCCCATTGCTTAATGAGCTGACAAGTCACTAGTGGAACACACTCGGCTCAGCTCCTGATTTAGGTGTGTGCCAAACCATCATATTCAGAGCCCATGGAACTGTGCGACAGGGTACGGCCAAATTATGCGGCAGGGTTGACTAAATTAAGTGTCAAGTAATGGCAAATTATGTGGCATTATCCGGCACATTTTCTGATAGGTTTAGTTCATTTTTCTGTCTTTTTTTTTTTACACTTGTTAACGCTGTCTGGACATAGGTTGCACCTACTTAGTACCAGTTTAACACCCAGACCATACCTTTAACAAAACAAAAGCCTTTGTCGGGAGAAAAAGGCCGCAGTTTAATAAACAATTTAATTCTCATGGCCCCCTCGCAGGCGGCATGGCAAAGATTTATTCACGTGAGGTGCTGGCGATGAAGTAAGTAATGTTCTTTTTAGACCAAGTACCCGAAACCTGTAATGGGCGGACGTAGCTAACTGCCCCTTTAAACATTAATTGCCCCTTGCCTTTTTACCCTCAACAGCACATCCACAGCCCCCCACAAACCATTTAGAGCAAGGCGATTAAACATGCCACGTCGCCACCCACACAACACCACATGCAGCCGCGTAATTGGTAACAATGCGGCTCAACGAGGCAGCCTTATTAGGCCGGGCAACAGAGCAGAATGCAATAAACAGCAAGTGATTTTGCGCTACATTAATACAGAAAGCGCTAAACTAATATATTCCACCCAACAGCTGTGCAGCACCAACTATGACTGTGCAGCGCACTGCAGATTTTTTTTTAGCAGTTTTATAGAGCGCGAACTCGACACAAAGGTATCGGAGCCCTTTACATGAGCACCAGTTGCATTACAAACGGACGCATTCATTTTTAGGCGCGGGAGAGTAAGTGATTTGTCCAGAATCACTGGATGTTTTGAGTCTCCAGCCAGACTCGAACCTGGTCCCCCAGCTTAAAAGTCGGCTGCTCTAGCCGTTAAGCCACACATTGCCAAAGAGTGGGCAACTTGACTCCCCTCGACGCCGGCCCCAAATTCATGTTGGCAATGGCACCCATCCCCTGAGAGTAAGAATGATAGCAGTTTACTGTACAAATGTTGGGAATAAGACATGACACCACGTCACCTAGGATATAACGTTTTGGACTGAAATGCTGCTGAAATTTGTGTTTACTGTTGCCCAGGATGAATACAACAGTCTGTAACACTAACATCAAATTGCAAGCAGAAAGAGGGTTCCGATTTGAGGGCACTCCAGATGTACCATGTGGTGTAAAAGCGCTAGGCTACTGTCAGAAGTGCAGCTGCTGTTTGCAGTGGCGCTGTGCCCCTAGAGCGTGAGGTGGCAGTGCACCCTGATTCTTTTTGTCCTTTACTATCCAACTGGCGGGAGAGCAGCCTTTTCCTTGCGTATGGGTTATTGGCATCCTTGCTACCCGCTGTCTGGGTTAAAGGTCACAGGGTACTTGGAATAAGACTAGGAGGCCATGCCCTCTCATAAGCAGACATAGATATGATGTGCTTCTTGATTTTGCTTTTAAAATCAACTAAAAAAACTCTAACTCAGCAGAAAGGAAGGAGAAGGAATGTCTGGAGCCAAGTAGACCTGGCGTTAGTGGCAATGCAGCGATAAACCCATGGCAGCAGGCAGCACAGACTATCAGTGTCACATATACGAGCCACACACTTTGAAACCATTACGCCGGTCCGCCGGTAGTTAAATAAAGAGTAAAGAGCAAGAAGTAGTTAAGAGAACGCATAATGTCTGCTGAGCTGAAACAAAGCACACATGCTTTTAGTAAAATCGCGTACACCGTTTTAAGACCAAAGAGAGAGGATGTGAGCAGATATAAACAAACATACAACAGCTCACGCCAAGAGAAAAACAAACCAGCACGGCCGTGCGGCTCCCGCAAACGCGCTAATTAGAAACATGATTCCGAACAGATGACGCCCCTGCTTGTAACCGCAAGCCGTAGGCTGTGGGCGGATACATTTACTGGGAAAGGTGGGACATGCACCCGCCTTTGCCCAATTGCGTGCTGTCTTTTCCTGTCTTTTTGGATAGACGCATGCAAAGCCCAATGGAAATAAAGCCAAAAAATAAAAACACATGCACGAGCGTGTGAAAAGTCCAGTGATTCCAAGAGGTCATTTTCCTAGAGTAGCGCATGCGCGCTGCGCTAGGCTCGACCTAAAAAAGGACGTACGTGTCCAACACAGACTGAACATAACAGGAGTGAGTGAGGCACTTTGAAGACCATGATTACCCCTTTCACAGGCCCATTAACGTTTAATTCATAGTCTCACAATTTTAGAATAGAAAATTTGTTATATCCCCTGTTCACAAACAAATCATTGTTGTTACTCCTTTAGCTTAAACAGCTAACAATCACTGAAAAAGCCAATAGTCCTGGTTGTGGTGTTCTGTACCTGGATGTAATTACCGAGAGCTCAGAGAGGAACCAAAATATTAATCGTGTAGCCCACTATGGAAATGACAGAAATTTAGGTTACATGCATAAACCACAGCCGTAATTACATATGCAATGCCCCTTTCATAGCCCCCCCTTTTTTTTTTTTACTTAAAGCCTTGCTTGCTCTTATATTTTGGCCTATTTATCTGCACCATATGTGGTGTCAGAATCTGAGTGTTACAATTTACATGGCTGTTCATTAGCATAACCCCAAAACACTCCGGTAGCAAGATATCAATTTCACCATTTAATCCCTTACCCATTTGTAATTATCAGATGTTTTCACACAATATAAACCTACAGCAAACCAATTCCTTTTTATAATAAAAAGAAAATCCAGGAGGTTTTCAAAACATTAGAAAACCCAAACTTTAACAAAGGTAATCGTATTGACTTTCATATAGTTGAAATGATATTAAGTTTCACAAAAGACAAGTTACTTACCTTCAGCAACGCTTTATGTGGTAGAGAGACTATCTAGTCGCAGATTTCTTACCTTGGAATAATCCCCAGGTATCAGACTGGATCCGGAAATTTCTCGCGAGCAGTACCCCTGTGCGCAGTAGGTGGCATCGTTTGACTCCGCGTGGGAACTCCCCACTGAAGTGACATGCGCGTTGCCTATATAGGCACCAACCTAGAGCACTGACATCGGGTTCAGTTTGCGTTTTCCAAGCCAGAAGAGCAGAGCCACAAAGAACACTCACCACTTGTGTATGAAACTAGGGCCCTGAAAAGGGAACAGCCTGTACATAAAAATCCATTCGCAGAGCAGGGAGGATGGGTGGGTGGGACAGTCGTTAAGGAATCTGTAGCTAGATAGTCTCTATCAGATAAGGCATTACCAAAGGTAAGTAACTTGTTCAACTGACAGAGGTTTCTAGCTGCAGCTTCCTTACCTTAGATTACTTACCCAAGCAATATCTCTGAAAAGGTGGGTCTGCGAACCGGATTTAGACTAGAAAGTCCTACAGGACTGAATGGGCAAACTGCCTATCCCAACAGACCCGACTGTCCTTGCAGTGGTGCTTAGTCAAAGTGTGCAAACAGTCCACACTGCAGCCTGACAGATATGCAGAAACGGAACTCTGTGTGCAAACACAGTGGTCGTAGCCTTTGCTCTTGTGGAATGAGCACACAAGCCCTCCGGGGTTGCTTCTTGGTCAATGCATAGCAGATTGTAAAGCAGAGCACAATCCATTGGGAGATGGTGCGTTTCTGCACAGCCTTCCCTTTCTTGGATCCGATATACCCCACGAAGAGTTGATTGTCACCCAGACCGGTTGTGTGCTGTTAAGGTAGAATGACAACACTCTTTTTAGTTCCAGCCGTTGGAGTCTCTCCTTTTCCTTAGAAGGGTGAGGCATATCAAAAAAGGTAGTCAAGGTGATGAACTGGCCTAAGTAGAAAAGGTAACCCATTTTGGCACGAGAGATGCTGAAGTCTGAAGGGATAGTTTGTCTGGGTAAAAATAAATGTGCGGAGGCTGAGATGACATCACATGCAGGTCACTGACCCTCCAGGCAGATGTAATTTCCATCAAAAAGGCTGTCTTGATGGTGAGGAGCCTAAAAGGGCAGTTATGAAGTGGCAAGAGAGCTGGAGGAAACATGTGCTGAAGATCTATAAAGGAACCTTTTTACAAAAGGGGACTTGCAAAGGGAGGGCTGATCTGGCAGCTGTAGAAAATGTGAGATAGCAGACAACCTTTTAACATGCCCAATGGAGAGCCCTGCTGGGCCAGGGTAAGAATAAACAAAAGAACTTAGGAATGAGGTGCAGATAAAGGGTCAACCGGTTTGTATGTACTCCATGCCACAAACTTGCTCCAATGGCCAGCGTATACAGTCTTGGTGGAGGGACGCCGAGCTGCCGAAATTACATTACAGACTTCAGGCGGAAGGTCAAAAGCTGTCATATGTCACTGGCTCGACGTATGAAGGCAGAGCATGGACAGGTTTGGGTGGAGAACCCTCCCTTGCTGCTGTGGTAGGAGATACTCCCGAAGTGGCAGCCTGATCGATGAACATGCTCAACAACTTGGGATACCAGATACTCCAAGCCCAGTTCAGAGTAACAAGGATGACTTGGGCCCAGTAGTTCCTGATCTCCTTGAGAACTCTGGGCAGGAGTGGTATTGATGTAAAGAAGTACAGGAGGCCAAAGCACCACTCGAGATGACAAGCATCTCCAAGTGAGCGCCACCTTAGAAACTCCAGCTTGTGGAACTGCTGACATGCGCATTCTAAGTGGTGGCGAACAGATCTCACCAAGGCTCTCTCCGCTGCTGAAAGAGACCTTGCACCACCTCTGGTTGGAGACGCCACTCATGATCCGCTAGGCATCTTCGGCTGAGTTTGTCCACTCTGGCATTCAGAGAGCCCACCCAGTGTTAAACCACCAGGGAAATCCCTGGACATTCCAGCCATGTCCAGAGATGCATGCCTTTGGCTTTTTGACAAAGGTATCCACAACCCCACCTGTCCCGTTTGTTGCAGTACCACATGGCAGTGGCGTTGTCCGTAAACACCTGCACTAGCCTTCCCTTGATGGACGGTAGAAAGGCTTTCAGTGTCAATCAGACTGCTCGGAGCTCCAACAGGATATGGAGTCTGGATTCCTCTGGAGACCAGAGTCCTCTAATCTCCACCTCTCCCAGATGGCCGCCCCAGCCCAGGAGTGACGCGCCTGTCGCTACCATCAGATCTGTTGGAGGAGGGAGGTGTCTGCCGCTGACCCAATCTCTGTTAATCACCCACCACTGTAGATCTTATGCAGTGCCCTCCGAGATCTGGACCATGTCGGAGAGATTCACCTGATGCTGCACCCACTGGAACTTCAGCTCCCACTGCAGAGCCCGCATAGGTCAACAGGCATGCAGCACAAGCAGGATGCAGGAGGCCATGAGACCTAGCAGCCTCATAGTTAGTCTGACCGAAATCAAGGATAGAGGCTGAAACATCTAAATCATAGCCTGAATATCCTGTACTCACCGCTCACGGGGATAAGCCTGGAACTGTACTGTGTCCAGAATAGCTCAGATGAAAACAAGCATCTGAGAAGGGATCAGGTGTGACTTTGGCACATTGATGGTGAGCCCCAGCTAGCGCAGACGGTCCACCATAGTCTAGAGGTGGTAGACGACCACTTGGGGGCAGCTTGTGTTAAACAGCCAGTCGTCAAGATAGGGGAATACTGACACCCCTGACCTCCCAGGATGAGCTGCAACCAGCACCATCACCTTGGTGAACAACCGAGGAGCATTGGTAAGGCCAAAGGGGAGCATGGCAAACTAAAAGTGCTCGTTGTCCACCGTGAACCACAGATAAAGTCTGTGGGCAGGCAGGACGAGGATATGAAAGAATGCTTCCTGCAAGTCCAACACTACCATTCAGTCTACCAGGTCCAGGGCAGACAGCGAGAGAGCGGGCATTAACATTTTTAATTTCTCCTTTTTCAGGAAGAAATTGAGGGCGCAGGTCCAGGATGGGTGGATGGCCTCTGTCATTTTTGGCCACTAGAAAGTAGCGGAAATAACAACCACAACCTACTTCTGATGCAGACACTCTCTCAATGGCCAAGAGAGCCACCACTTCCTGAGGAGTAAGGAGATGTGGTCCTCCGTCACCCTGTCGCAAGTAGGTGGCATGGGTGGAAGGGTAGTTAGAAACAATTTGGAGAGCCTAGCGGTCAGATGTTATCGACCTCCAGTGGTACAAGTGATGGCGTATCCTGCCTTCCACTGGGTGCCCATGAGGAGGCTGCGGCTGCTGAGGGATGGGGAGGGGCGGGGGGGTTAGAAGTTATGGGGGGAGTGGGAGAAGTTATGGGGGGAGTGGACTGGCCTGACCGCAGGTTACCTGACCCACAGGGCCTGTGTGTGTGTGTCACGTCCTTGGCCACACAAGGACTGAGAAAGCTACTGGCTGTAGTGACTGAGCAGTTTGAGACGCAGCTGGGAACCCTTCCGTGGCTAGGAAAGGAGACAAATGTGGACAGTGATTGGCGAGGGGCCATGGAAAGGCCCAAGGCCATGGCAATAGCACTGCTGTCCTTGAAGGGCTCCAGCACCGAGTTTGCCTGGTCTCCGAAGAGACAAAAGCCCGCAAAGGGCATGTCCACGAGTGAGGCCTGGCTATCCCCAGAAAAGCCAGTCGTTAGCTAGGTGTGGTACCACAAAGCCTACGACAATGAAACCGCTCTGCCTAGCGAGTCGGTCATATCCAGACCACAGCGTATAGCGAACTTAGCTGCGACCATCCCATCAGCAACAGCATGAGAAAGTATGGCTTGGCCTCGGCTGGCGGGATAAAAACAAATCTTCTTTCCCAAGGTATCCAGTCTCTTGGATCCCCTGTCTAGACGAGTGGTAGAGAATGTGCCAAGATTTATTTTGGGAAGTGGAGGCTTGGACCACCAAGCTCCGCAGGGTAGGGTGTGTTGTGCGGAAAGTGTAGGTCCCTGAGGTGAGTTGAAGGGGGCGGGCAATCGACCTATTCACAGGAGCCCCTGTGCAGGGCTTGAACCAGGCCCCAAGTAGGAGGTCCGTGAAGGCTTTGTTAAAAAGGAGAAACAGTTTGGATGGGGTGATTCCGGGTTGAAGAACCTCCGTCAAGACATTCGTCTTGACAGCCACAACGGGCAGCTGAAGATCTAGGACCTCAGCCGCCCTTCTCACCACCATAGCGAATAAGGCTCCCTACCCTGTAGCCACAGCAGGAGGAGAAACCATGCCAGTATCTGGGAGGTGTCTAGTCCACTGGCATCCGCCAGATCCTCACACCAGGTGTCCTTCGTGACATCTAGGGGCTGGTATTCATCAGGGTCCAGTGGCTCCACCCAATCATCTCTAAGCCCCAGCCCAAAGGAAAAAGGCACAGCCTCTGGCCTGGGTGGTCTTTACCCAGTTGGCACCGGAGTCATCGTCAGACGACGCCCCTCCACCTCTGTGGTGGAGTCAGGGATAAGCATGGGAACTGCGCAGCCGGTAGGCGCTTGTTGGACCTAGCCTTTTTTGCAGGGTTATTCCCAAACTTTTAGCTTTCTTCCTCCTATGTTTTCTGACCTGTTTTTGCTGGTTTCTGAACTCTGAGCACTTTACCACTGAGGATCAGTGCTAAAGTGCAAGTGCTCCCTGTGGAAATTAGGATTATGATTGGTTATCCACGATTGGCATATTTGAATTACTGGTAAGTCCCTAGTAAAGTGCACTGTGTGTGCCCAGGGCCTGTAACTCAAATGCTACTAATAGGCCTGCAGCACGGATTGTGCAACCCATAGGAGTAGCCCTGCAAACATGTCTCAAGCCTGTCACTGCAGTGTCTGCAAGTGCAGTTTTAAATTGCCATGTCGACCTGGCAAGTACAACCACTTGCCAGGACCAAACCTTCTCTTTGTCTACATGTATGGCACCCCTAAGGTAGGTCCAATGTAGCCACATGGGCAGTGTGCAGTGTATGTGAAAGATATGACATGTACTGTTATATTTTTCATGTCCGGATAGTGAAATACTGCTAATTTCATTTTTCACTATTGCAAAGACTATATCTCCCATAGGTTATCATTAGAGCTGCCTTGCAACACATTAAAAGTGTAACTTTAAATTGGGAAGAAATATAAATTTGGAGTTTGGATTCCCTGAACTCAGGATTTAAAAACAGATGTTTCGGTGAAGGTGGTTTTAAATTGTGTGTTTGAAAATGCCACTTTTAGAAAGTGGGCATCTTCTTGCTTTACCATCCTGTGCCTCTGCCTGCCTGTTAAATCCACGTCTGGTTTAGACCGACAATTGGGCGGTTTGTGCATTCACTCTACACAGTCACACAAAGGGAGCGGAGGTGTGCCCTGCATATCCTGATAGTCCATCACCAGGCTGATGTGTCTTCCTGAGCTAGAGTGGTGGGAGCAATTGTCACCGACACCGGAATAGGGCTGTTCCTGTCCTCTCACAATGCGGTCTTCACCCACCTGTAGTGTGTCTGGAGTCAGGTCAGGGCAAGGCAGGATCTGTGCACTACAAAGACTATCCTTTGAAGTATGCCTACTTCAAAGGCAGAAAACCAGCCCCCAGTGACAAAACCAGCCCGCAGGCACAAAATATGCCTTCACCCCCTCCGGCCGACCGTGGAAATTCCCGGTGCCTGCTACTGCCAGTCCGGCCCTGGGTATAAGTATTGGAACTGTAACCTTACATTTTTAGAGCACTCCTGTATTAAGAGGAGACTCTGCCAAGAAGAGCTGAAAATCCTGCAGGAGAAGAACTGCCACTCTGCTTGTTCTTGTGTTGTACTGACGTGCTGCTTCTGTCTTGGGCAGAGGAAGGACTGGACTTTACTTTCTTATACTGCTTGTCAATGTTCTTGAAGGGCTTGTATGTGCTTGCCTCCTGTTGGAAGTCTCAGGGCCATCAAAGATTTCATCTACAGCTCCCATGAACTCCTCTGCAGGAAGTTCTGACCCGCCAAGTGGTGGCAATTTCAGTTCTGTGTCCTTGGAGGTGGTTTTGCTACTTCAAGTACTGAAAATCCACGCAAAGCTCTTCAGTGCTTGTTTTTCACACCGCAAGCTTACAGTGCGGTTGAAAAACCAACGCATCGCAGCAGCCGAAGAATTGGGCAGTATCTGTCGTGCGGCTGAGAAATCGTCGCAGCACGAGTCCTGAGCATTGTGTCTCTGACGTCCGAGACCCCGCTGCGACTTCGAAACAGGTCCTGTTGTGCGGCTGCAGGAAACAATGCATCACTTACCCGTCGCTGAGAAAATCAATGCAGGTGGCTGTTTCGCCGATCCATCGACCCAGTATGCCTGAGTTTTCCACGCATCGTACCTCTGCGCCAAGTCTCCAGTGATGCCATAAGGAGCCACGGCTGCGTGTACAGAATTTGACCCATCGCTATTCCCTGAAGTAAGCAATCAACACAACACTTCGCCTGCGTGCAGCAGAACTGATGCCTCCATTCCTCTGAAACTCAAGAATCGATGCATTCTTGAGCTTTCTGATGCCCCCTCCTCTGCGGCTGTTTTTCATTTCGAATCTTGCCACATCAAAGGTACTTTGTGCTAAAATCAACGCATCCATGGAGTTCTATGGACAAACTTGCTTAAACCTTTAAAAAGTGATATTTCGGGGGCGTGGCCGGGTAAGATGGCCGATCGGACATAATCCGATTCGGCTCCCAGGCTGCCCAGGTGTTCTGGACAAAATTATGCTTCTTCTTGCCACCCTACCTTTAGTGAAGGCGATCCCCTGAAAGCCCCGGAGCTGGGACAGACGAGAAACTTGAGATCTCCTTCTGAGACCACCCCTGTAAGTCATGCGGCGAACCGACTGGAAAGTCTCCGGAGCGGGTAAAAATGGCGGCCGCCACTCTCCAGGTCGCGTCGGACTGAAAGTAGCGGAGAGACCATGATGCCGAGATCTCGCCACCAGCAACTACAGATGCGACCCGACTCCCGCTGCGACACCACGGCGCTTGAGGTGAGGAGTGCGCCGCTGCGTTCGTCGGGTGGCGAGGAGCTGTGACTGTCCCTGTCCAGTGGAGAATTTAGCGGCAAGGCGGAATGGGTGACCGGAGGCCCCTCTGGTAAGATGTACGCATGTAATGCGGAGGTAAACTCTGAAGGTTTCACAATTGAGGGGTAAAACGCTTTCTACTCTTCTTTTTGCCATTTTAAGGAGACACGCCTAACCCGAAGATGGCAGCCAGACTTGTAGCGGGTGCCATCGCTTGCCTCTCCCTACTGATAGCGCATACGGCGATACTATGCTGAGGAAAGTATAATATTGAATCCCCGCAGCTGGCACCTGGGGTGAGTTTGTGGATAAATGAGGAGACATCTGGAACTGGGGAGGAGGCTCTAGAAATACCAGAACCACTGCTCCCCTCGTTACTGCCCTGCCGATCAACTTTCTGATGTGGCCTACACCTGTCACAGGTCAGAATCTGCATTGAGCACTACAGAGCTTCAATTAGCCCCGTCAGTGGAACGCTCGCGAAGGTCATTCAGGCCGGTAGGCTACCCGACACATGCTCCCTCTGGAAATCCTAACTACACGATGGGGGCCTAACACATAGGCTCCGCTGCACGCCTCCACAGCCCGTTGGGAAGCTGCCGCTCCATAGGGACTGATTTAGTAAGGCCCCGAACAACCTGCAACTGCTGATTCCCCTGACGGCCAACAAATGAGGGCTATAATACAGTCCGGTCCCCCCACTCAAGCTTCCCAGTATCAAAATAGCGGAGAGTAGGCTAGGTCAGCCTCTATGCCGCCGGAGAAGACAGTAACTAGAGCGCAGAATAAAGTCTCAAGTTTTTTCCGTGCCAGCAGACAAACATTGGTCTGCGGACCGCGACGAAGGGATGACAGCCATGGCTCTCACTAAGGAAGATCTTATGTCATCCCTACAAGATTTTAAAGCGGAATTGAGGAGGGAACTCAATTGACCAACTGAAGTTCGACATCAACACAAGGTTGACTGACCTCCAACGCGACGTGGACTCAGTGGGCACTAGAGTGGTGGACTTACATGCACACTCATGAATTGAAAACACGAACATCCGAGATGCACGACACTGCTCAATCTCCAAGATCAACTCCGCCAAACTCAGGTAAAAGCAGAAGACCTAGAGAACAGAGCTCGGCGGGAGAACCTGCGAATCCGAGACCTGGAGGAAGGGGCAGAAGGACCGGACCTCGAGGCATTCCTAGTGGGTCTTTTCACGGAGATCATCAGCCCGCAGACACTCAGGATCAAGCTCGAGCGGGTACACTGAGTTGGGAGCATCACGTCTGGAGGACGACAAAGACCCAGGGATGACCTTGCAAATTTCCACTCCTACAAGGTGAGGGAGGCGGTACTTCTGGCGGCTCGAAAGAAAGGCTCGGTTTCCTTTCAGGAACACTCTTGCACCATTTATCAATCAATCATTCGCATTTATAAAGCGCGCTACTCACCCATAAAGGGTCTCAAGGCGCTGGGGAGGGGGGGGGGGGGGTCAGTCCTCGAAGAGCCAGGTCTTGAGCTGCCTTCTGAAGGAGAGGTGTTCAGGTATGGCGCGAAGGTGGCTGGGCAGAGAGTTCCAGGTCTTCGCTGCCAGGAAAGAGAAGGATCTTCCTCCGGCGGTGGCTTTGCGGATGCGGGGTACGGCTGCCAGGGCCTGTCCGGCGGATCGTAGAGTGCGCGGAGGAGTGTAGAAGGAGACGCGGTTGTTGATGAGTTTGGGTCCGAGGTTGTGAAGGGCTTTGTGTGCGTGGGTGAGGAGTCGGAAGGTGATCCTCTTGTTGACGTGGAGCCAATGGAGTTTTTTCAGGTGTCCTGAGATGTGGTGGTGGCGAGGGATGTCCAGGATGAGTCTTGCGGCAGCGTTCTGGATCCGTTGGAGTTTCCTCAGCAGCTTGGTGGTGATGCCCGCGTACAAGGTGTTCCCGTAGTCCAAGCGACTGGTGACGAGGGCGTGGGTGACGGTCTTTCTGGTGTCGGTGGGGATCCAGCGGAAGATCTTGCGGAGCATGCGGAGGGTGTTGAAGCATGCTGAGGTCACCGAGTTCACCTGTCTGGTCATGGTGAGGGATGAGTCCAGGATGAAGCCGAGGTTGCGTGCGTGGTCGGTGGGTTGGGGAGTGCTGCCTAGGGCGGGGGGCCACCAGGAGTCGTCCCATGCGGTGGGGGTGGGGCCGAGGATGAGGACCTCCGTCTTGTCGGCGTTCAGTTTCAGGCGGCTGTCTGTCATCCAGTTCGCCACTTCCTTCATGAAGTCTGGTCCTAGCTGAGGTGGGGTTGTTTGTGAGTGATAAGATGAGCTGGGTGTCGTCGGCGTATGATATAAGGTCCAGTCCGTGTTTGCGTGCGATGTTCGCCAGGGGGGTCATGTAGATGTTGAAGAGAGTGGGGCTGAGGGAGGATCCTTGAGGTACGCCGCAGATGATCTCCGTGGCTGTGGATCTGAAGGGGGGCAGGCGGACTCTCTGAGTCCTTCCGGAGAGGAAGGAGATGATCCATTCGAGGGCCTTGCCTCTGATGCCGGCGTTGCTGAGGCGTCGTATCAGGGTGCGGTGGCAGACCGTGTTGAAGGCTGCGGAGAGGTCCAGGAGTATGAGGGCCACGGTCTCACCCTCAAGACCTAGCCCCTGCGACACTGGCGCGCCACCAGCTGTTCCGGCCTATCACCTTCAAGCTACGTGACGACAAGATCAGATACTGATGGACCTACCCATTCAGCTTGAGCTGTGAGTACCATAACAAACAGAGGATTGGGGTAGATCTGAAGGAGGGACTGGAATTACTCGGTCTCTACGTAGCAGACACCGAACTCCCACAGAGCAAGACGCAGGGTTCACAGAGCGCTGGCTCCACCACATCACAATGGTCCACAAGCTCACGTGGAAATCACAAATGACTCAACCTGCTCGCATGCAGCGGCCCCGTCATGTGGCTAGGGTGCGGATCGCTAGATGCGGCCTTGATGTAGCTGGGGAAGACCTCCAGATGGGACGGGCCTACAGGCCCCGCAGCAGAGACGCACCTACTCATTCCGCACCGCCACCGAGGACCATGATAAGGCATGTTAGCTCTTTAGACCCTTACCATTGGGGAACAGAGACACAATATAGACCTGCAGACGGGGGCGAGGCCTACTGTAGCGTGATATCGCAGGAGGACACAACTTGTACTACGTCACGTTAGCAAGCTAAGAGGTGAAGACAGGCAAGCTTGTTCTCCCTTTGCATGGAGGGGGAGCTCGAACACACAACCTGGATGACGCCGCCAAACTGAGCATATAGGGTGACCTGTACTCTTCCGAATGTCCGGTGGGGGAGCAAGCCGGGACCTTGGCCACAAGGTCCCTCCGTCAAGACGACGTGTGATCCCTTGCCCACTGTTGGACTATTACCACCAAACCAACACTTGATGTTCTTTCTTATGTTATACTTTGAGGTTCTGGGATTGTTGGGGTGGGGGGGGGGGGGGGGGGGAGGGAGACAGGTGTTGGCTTTTTTATATGTTTCCCAGGCAGATGCGCTTTGATTAGGATGCACCCTACACAAACACCACACCCCGGTTCACTGTCACGTAAAGGCTTTACCGCGGAATATAGGAGATTTACACCCAGATCCATGAGAGAGCAGAGAGGTTTGGTACGGTACAAATGGTACTCACTGTAGGCTCCTGGAATGTGAAAGGACTTCATTCTCCTAAAAAAAGACAAAAGGTCTGGCAATACATTTCAGATCACCATCTAGATATAGTAGCACTACACAAGACACATCTACCCCGAGCGGAGGAATCCACCTCCGTCACAAACACTACCCCTTGATCTATAGGGCCTTCGCACTCACTAAACACCGGAGGACTGCGATACTTTTTCACACCTCAACGAAATTTCAGCTCACCGACACTAGAGCAGATAAGGAGGGGCGATGGATGATGGTTAAAGGCATCCTGAGGAGCAGACTCTGCACATTTATCTCAACATACAGGACAGGCAACCTTTCTCAGGACACTCCTAGAAAAGACACTGAATTTTGCGGAGGGCCCGACACTCCTACTAGGGGACTTTAACTTTACTTAGCAAGCAGATCTCGACAGTACTCATTCCCATAGACTAGAGTCTAACTCCTTTTCTACAGAGGCTAAACAACAAATCCACGACATGGGCCTTAGAGGTTTCTGGCGGACCCTCTACCCTCAGACACAAGACTATACTTTCTATTCCTATGTGCATCGCACATACTCTAGACTCGACTACATATTTATCAGTCAAAATTTAGTGGGAGCTCTCCGAGAGGCTAAGATCTTCCCACTCTCCGTATCGGACCATTGTCTGGTCTCTATCTGCCTATCCTGGAGTAACCTGGCATCTAAATCCCCCAAATGGTATTTCCCGGCATCCCTTACGAGAGACAGGGTACTTTGTACAGAACTGAGACACACGATCACAGATTTTTTTGCGAACAACGTACCCGCTGAGACCTCTGTGTTCAACAATTGGGACGCTTTTAAAGCGGTTTTTCGAGGACGATGTACCGCCCTTAACTCCGCCTTGAACAAACGATGGACTGAGGAACGAGTAAAGCTGGAGGCCGAATTGACCTGGCGGAAACAGCACAGAAAACCAAACCCACCAGAGACTCTCTGCGCACTCACCGCACTGAGGGAGAATCTCAGAGTCATATACAATAGGGCAGAGCACACCCTCTTGAAGCTACGTCAGCTTTCCTATTCCCAAGGGAATAAGATAGATAAACACTTAGCTCGTCAGCTAAAAGAGAAGCGGGAACGAGAATACATAGGCGGCATACAAGATGGACAGGGAGGGCTAACTCATAAAGACGCAAAAAAGGCCAATATTTTTGGATCCTTCTACGGCACCCTTCATACGAAGGAACCACGGGACGCCGAGGCGCAGCGTAGCTACTTAAGGACCCTAACGTTCCCGCAAGTCTCGCAAGACTGGAATGACAAACTTGCGGCTCCAGTAACATCGGGTGAAGTAGCTTTGGCCATCAAATCTCTCATAACTCAAAAAGCTCCAGGCCCCGACGGGTATACGGGTATACGGTCCAGTTCTACAAAACCTTCGCCCCTGATCTCCTACCTCATCTCACTCATCTTTTTAACACGATGGCGGAGATGGGTGAAGTCACCTCCTCGATGGCAGAGACTGTCATCATAGTTATTTTCAAACAGGGAAAGAACCAGCAACTGTGCACCTCGTACCGTCCTATTGCCCTTCTCAATCTCGATACGAAATTATACTCGACTATTCTCGCTACTCGACTTAATGACCTCATGCCTGATCTCATCCACCCAGACCAGTCTGGCTTTATTAAAGGCTGCCAGACTCATGACAATACTAGACGCATAATCCACCTCATTGAGAAAGTTAAGAAGAGACAGATACCGGCAGTCTTAGTGGAACTGGATGCAGAGAAGGCTTTCAATAGGGTGGATTGGGCGTTCCTTTTCAACACACTCACGCTGACAAATTTATCACTATGATCCGGGCTAACTATGCCCAACCCCGCTCGTGTGTACAGGTGAATGGGGTACCCGCCAGGGATGCCCTTTATCACCCCTTTTGTTCGCCCTTAGTATCGAGCCACTAGCCATGGCCATTCGGGCAGCACCGGGGATAAGGGGCATTCCCTTTAGTGGGGACACGCATAAGATAACACTTTTTGCTGACGATGTGCTCCTATCACTCACCGACCCAGCCGTCTCTCTCCCCACACTACAGACAGAACTCACGCACTTCGAAACAGTAGCAGGCTTCAAAGTCAACACAGATAAATCCTAAAACAATCTTACAGTTCCGGAGACCGAAGTCAGAGACCTTCACACACGCACTCAACTACAGTGGACTTCCCGCCCTCTCAAATATCTGGGGATTCACCTGACACCACGGGTAGAGGGATTATTTAGGGCAAACTCCCCCCCCCCCCACCCCCCTCGTGCGTCTACAAGCAGACCTTGTACGATGGAAACCGCTCTTCATATCCTGGCTCGGCCGCGTACATGCGGTTAAAATGACAGTGCTCCCTAAACTCCCATACCTCTTCCAAGCACTCCCATTGATCTTGACAGTGACTTTCTCCCTAAGATAGGATCCATGATTCTAAGGTTCATATAGCAAGGGGGACGGGCACGATTCTCCTTCTCAATTTGGAGAAGGCCGAGGGGGGAGGAAGGAGTGAGCCTCCCAGACTTTAGTCTCTATTATAAAGCATCTCAACAGCGATTAGTGACCGAATGGGCCAAGAGGGAATCGGAGAAACATTGGTTCCATATGGACAGGGCTATTGCAGGGAGGACATTCTGGGACTTTATATGGAGGCCCAAGAGGGAGAGGTCTAAGAACGCCTACCGTAGCACACCGCCACAGACTACCCTAAAAGTATGGGACTCCCTATCGCACAATGCCCAGTGGGCCACATTCCCATCACCATACACACCAATCCACTACAATCCGGCCTTCCCCCCGGCCCTTGTGGAGAGTCCCTTTGACCAGTGGAGGGAGGGAGGCTGTAGAGCACTGACACATCTCTTACACAACTATGATTTTCTAGCTTTCGATGATTACAGGAGAGATAATGGGTTGGAACCCACCAAACACTTCCGCTACCTTCAACTGAAACACTGGGCCCTCACATCTGCCATACATGAAGCAGCTACACACCCAATCACGAAATTTGAATCCTATGTCCAGAATGTGGACTCTATGAAAGGAGTGATCTCATACTTACATAACTATCTTCTTACTGCGACGCATACTCCACGACCCCGTTATATGTACATGTGGGAGGATATTCTACAACGTGACATCCAAGACAGGGAATGGTCAGGGCGTGGTCAGATATCACAAGATTCAATCACTCTATAGAACTACGGGAAGCCCACCTAAAAACTATGATGGACTGGTACCTATAGCTTGCCAAGCTCAAAAAAATATTCCCTAACTCATCTGATAGGTGCTGGAGGGGCTGTGGGCTATTGGGAGATTTCCAACATATTTGGTGGGACTGCCCAGTGATTCAACCCTTTTGGGAGGAAATTCTTGCACAAATTAAAGATATGTTGGGTTACCCTATCCCAACCACTATCGTAGACGTTCTCCTGGTCCTTCGCGACCCTTCACTCAATTATCAAACGAAGGCAGACAAGGCCATAATGTGGATATGAACAGGAGCGGCGAAGGTAGCCATTGCTGCTGCATGGAAGAAGACAGAGGCCCCTGCTATCTCACTATGACACTCCAGGCGTTGGAAATTACTAAGCCTTGAAAGGATGGCAGATATATTCAGAGACGATTATAAAAACTTTGAGTATCGATGGGGTCCATTGGTTGCCTTCGTCACAAAGGGATTGCCATTAGCAGTCTGTCCCGCATCCATCAGAGATATGCATCTATTTCAATTTTAATTTCCGTGAGAGCACACTGCTCTGAACCTAGGTTGTAGTTGGATAGCCGCCACCAGTATTGGGTTGGATCGAAGAGGGGGTCCCCATCCCCCCCTTTCTTTTTCTTTCTTCTTTTCCATATACCTTGCGAGTTCTAACTCAGGGACTTTCGTTCTTTGTTGATTACCTTCCCAGTTGGAAGGCTTTGGGTTAACAACGTCACATGAGAAGACGGTTGAGTGACAAGGGATACCCCAGTACAAGCCTATCCCCTGCCCCTGCATTAGAGGAAACTGTACCTATCCTTATAGATCTCCTTGGGGTATTGGCGGGGGATATATGGCCAATAGCGGTCCTCACTTTCTGATTATCTCTGACTGCCATGTCTTTGGCACTTATCCTGAAATTACTTCTGTACATTTGTGATGCATGATGTGACGAAATGCTAATAAACATACTTTTGACCAAAAAAAGTGATATTTCTGCTTATGTACGTTGAATTTTTGTTGCTTTGTTCTTGTTGGGTTTAGATAAAGATTGGTTATTTTTGTAAGCTGGTGTGGTGTCCATTTGTAGTGTTTTCCCGGTGTTACTGTGTGTTTTATGTACCAATGCTTTAAGCATTGCCTTGGAGATGAGCCTGACTGCCCGTGCCAAGCGGGTGAGCAGGGGTTATCTTGGGTGTGTAATCCCCTTTTCCTGACTAGAAGGACGGGTCCCTACTTGGACAGGGTGCAAGCCACTGCCAACTAGAGACCCTATTTCTAACAGTGCAAGGGCCAGCACCAGAGAAGGTCAAGGCGGCTCGACAAGCACTGCTCCAGATCCCTCCATGAATCTGAGGGGCCTAACCGACACTGTGGGCAAACCCACTGGCGGATGACCAGTAGGGGCCCCTCCCAAACCATCAGGGCCTGAAGACGCTCCAGCGGGCACGGGATGCCCAAATGGGGGGCATGGAATCAATTTTCCAACATTTTGGGCGGCGGTCGCTCCAGCTCCAGGAAACTCTGGGAGGCGAGGATACGGCCCTGGCTCAGGCTCAAACGTAGTGCCAGGCCTCGAATGCAGATGCTCCCTCATCTCGCCGGATGACTACGACAGACGGGGCGAAGTCAAGGACCTATACGACTTCTTATTCTTCTTCAGTTTGTGGGATTTACCAAAATGGCTGGAAGACTTTGACTGTGATGACCACGATGCTTGGAGTGGCTCTGTGGCCTGTCCCGCGACCTTCCCCTTGACTGTAATCGAGACCATCGAGGCGTTGCACTTAGAGCGACAAGAAGCTTGAGGGACTGCTACCCCAAATCCTTGAGGGGCATGGTGCGACAATTGGCGCAGGACCTGGTGTCACGGTTGCGCTCGAGGCATCAAAGACAGACCCACACTTCGTCTGTCACTGACATTTGTTGGTGACAGGTGCGACAGGGCTTGAAATCAGCATTCTTTCTGGACATCCTTGTCACATCAGTAAACAAAGTTTCAAAAAGTTTGGCAACAAAAAGTGAAAAAACAGACAGTCAAAAAAGATTGGGGGTAGCTCTTCTCCAGATCTGTACTGATTGGCGGAGAAAGAAAATAACTGACGTCAGCACGCTTGTGTGGTGCCTATTTAGACAGTGTACACGTAACTTCCAGCACGGACGACACTGATGAAACCACACTGAGCCAAACCATGCCACCTACCTGCGCAAAGGGGTACTGCTCACGAAAAATTTCCAGATCCAGTCGGACGCCTGTGAAATATTCTACGATAAGGAATCTGCGACTAGAAGTCTCAATCAAATCCATAGAGAAGAGCGAGGGGTGAACCCAATATACCCTTGAGGGCTTGGGCAGATAAATTGAAAAGGTAGGAATGCCAACAAGGGATTTTATTTGAAACACACTAATTACTTGTTCCTTTCAAAAAACTTAATTGGTAGGTGTATTTAAATGAGTTAACACCAAAGTGAGGTCAATCAATTGATCTAATCATCAGCTATAAACAAAACAAATAGACGGGGATTCAGATTTGTGAATTAAACACAATTCTTTTTATATATCCATCAAAAGATAAAAAGGAGTACAGGTGAAACAATAATTTGAGCAATATTTCATGAAAAAAGGGTTACATCAGATCCACATTTCATCAAAAAAACATCTATTCCATCATAGTTTGGACAGAGACCAATCTCATCATTGAGAAAAATAATCAACTGTGCATAACAAATAATTTGAAAATAGATGGTATAGTCGACGTTTCGGTCTTGGGTGGTGTCCATCCATCAGACCATCTTCAGGACAATTATTGCATAACATAGACTCTTTTTGAATCTTTAGAATTTTCACGATACTTGTTTGAAATCGTGAATCTAGACGTTTTAAGTTGGTGCAGGTAGTCTTCAAGATTTCGGACTGCCACAATATCTAAGCGCGAGGGAATCTTTCCTCTTGTAATATCACAATTGTCTTCTGTACTGATCGAAAGACGTACGGGGGTCCGTCCAAGTCCCCGAATGAAATGTGGATCTGATGTAACCCTTTTTTCATGAAATATTGCTCAAATTATTGTTTCACCTGTACTCCTTTTTATCTTTTGATGGATATATAAAAAGAATTGTGTTTAATTCATAAATCTGAATCCCCGTGTGTTTGTTTTGTTTATAGCTGATGATTAGATCAATTGATTGACCTCACTTTGGTGTTAACTCATTTAAATACACCTACCAATTAAGTTTTTGGAAAGGAACAAGTAATTAGTGTGTTTCAAATAAAATCCCTTGTTGGCATTCCTACTCAATCAAATCCAGGCACTACGCGGACAACCATAGTGCGAGCTTTTGTTACACATACAACACGGGGCATAATTTGAAGCTTCCATTACCCATAAAGCAGTTAAAACAGTCAACGAATGATATTCCTCAGACTGCTACAGTTTTCATTTTGTCCTAGCCTATTCTCTTTTAGTGTATATGACAATCTGCTAAGTACACTCGGCAGATTGTCATATAGACTTAAACCCAAATTAAGATGGCAGACCTAATCTCACGATGAGGCCCACTTTCCAGAAATGACTGGGCAGTGGGTCTTGTGACAAGTTTAAACTGACCATTTCAGTACGGCCGTAAGCACATTAATATGGAGTGTGAGGCGGTTTCTCTTTTTCAGCTGTGCAGATTGTGAAGATATACAATTGCCAAGCAGTAGTAATTTAAAGTGTGGCTAAAGGTAGTTAGACAACAGGGACCCAAAGCACTGCCAAGCAAGGAGCACACTGAAGATAAGGCTTTTGTGCCAATTAAGCTTCTCAGTACCAGGAAGTGTTTAGAAAAACAAAAGGCCAACCAATATAGACAAGAACTACAACAGCACATGGAAAATTGCAAAGACAATGGTGAAAAACATACTCTAATTTCTACTCTGCTTTTTTCTAAAAGTTGAAAAAAGGGCAGCATAGTACAGCAAACCTTGTTGGATCTGTTTTTAGACATAAAATCCATACAGTCGCTTGTACAGCACTTCAGTAGACATTTGAAAAAGTAGTTTAAGGAGTACTCACAATCGGAAATTTACATTTATACAGTAAATCTCTGACCGTATAAATGACGGGAAAGGATCATAAAAATATTTGTGAGTACTCACAGACTCGAAAGTCTGAGATTGCTCCCCACCTTTCCATGGCATGGAAGCCGTGAATTCCCCTTCTTCCAAGTGGGAGCATATTAATTGCCATGACAAATTACACCACATTAGTGTAACTTAAATTGAATAGTTTGTGAATCCCAAGTGTCAATTTAGACTGGTCAACTTGCCATTACTGAACTATTGTTGAAACTAGATGAGCAAATTAAATTGTGAGTCCAGCCTATTTTATGTACTGCGGTAGAGTCATTGTCATAGAAAGCTAAAATCACAGGTAAAGACAGTGGAATGGGCTAATATGACCTAGCTCATTAGAATTTTCTTTCCGAGAGTGGAGTTCATGAAGTTGAAGGCTAAACTGGGAAATACATATTATGGCTGCTTTTGTGGATTATAACTGGGAAACATTAGCATATAAAATAAATAATCCAATACTTGCATACAAAATACGTTATTTCTGTTTTTACTATTCTGGACAAAGTATCACAACTTTTCTCTCCATTTCTTTTTTTAATTTTGCCTGAATGAATATTAATCTTCTAAAGTGCAAACTTAGCCCAAAGGCGTCCAGGCGCTGCAGGAGGGACTGTCAGACAGAAATAGAGGTAAATAGAAGTAAGGCTCAGACTGATGTAATGTAAAGAGCCAGGTCTTCCAAGCCCAACGGAAGAGAGAGTGAGACACTTGTCCAGAAATATCAGCAGGGAGGGAATTCCAGAGCCTTGCAACGGCGATGGAGAAGGCTCTGTCTCCCCATCTAGTTCACTAGCAGCTGGTTGGGAGCCGAGTAAAATTAACCCATTTTTCCTATTTGTGCCCAATCACTAAGGAAGGAGTTAAGTAGCTTGAGTCCCGTGCCCCCCGCCCTTATCTCCCTGAGCTGTTCCACCAGTCTCATGGGAGATAGGGTATCAAAGGCAGCGGTGAGATCAAGAAGCATCAACAGCGTGGTGTGACCTGCATCCACCTAAACCCGAATATTGTTGATTACTGAGGTCAGCGCTGTCTCCGTGCTGTGATCACATCTAAAACCGTGCTGCGAGCAATCAAGCAGCTGGTGCTCCCCTAGATAAGAACGGAGGTTGAAATTCAGATGTTTCTCTAGAATTTTCACTGGAACTGGTCACAGAGAGATAGGGAGATAGGGCGATAGTTCTTTAATCCCGCCGGATCCAGAGAGGGTTTTTTTAAAAGTGGTTTGACCATCGCAGTCTTCCAGGGGATGGGGTATTGCCCCCCTGAGATAGCTACATTAAGTACTGAGGTGAGGTGGGGCACAATAGCCTCCCTTCCTATTTTCAATATCTTCAAAGGACATGATTCCATCGGGGAGCCAGAGGTAATTCCTCCTAACAAGTGGTCCGTAACCTCTGGAGACAGGGGAGGGAAGGTGAGTAGCTTAGGTAACTCCGCCGGGATTGTGAAATTATTAAGATGAGGGTGGGAAAGATTGGGAGGGACTGCTTGGGGGATTTTTGAACTGAAAAAATCCGCCATTCTGTCACAGAGATCCTGGGAGAAGTTCGCCAAGTCAGGGACTGAGGGTAAGGAAAGTGAGCTAATAACATTAAAAAGCTATCTGGGAGACCTAAGGGATTCTGTGACCTATGAGTAAAATGCTACCTTTTCCTCGATAATGGCAGTTGTATATTCCCTCAGGCATTGTTTATGTAACTCTCTTCCCGCAGGGCTGAGGTCTGAACGCCAGATCCTTTCCTGCTTGCGACAGGATTGCCTCAATCTTCTCAGTCTATCGGAAAACCAAGGGGCAGAGGGCTTTTTTCTCGCTGCATTGTGATCCTTAAAGGGAGCTAGTGTTTCCATGGCTGCTAAAAGCCAACTGGAAAAGTCAATAGCCGCCAAATTAGCATTCAAGTGAAGTGGGCCATGATGGTTAATAAGTAAGTTAAGGAGGGCCTCTTTACTAATATGATTAGGATTTCTCTTCTTCTCCATTAACTTTTTATTGGCTGGGACTGTACACAGTACCGGGAGCTGGAGATTGATAGGAATGGCGTAATTGTCAGACCAGGAGAGAGGTATAGACTCTCTTACCAGGATCCGAGAGTCATTAGAAAATATGCCATCTAATATATTTCCCGCTACATGGGTGGGGCTCCTGACCAATTGCGACCAACCACAATAACCCAGGCTTTCCAAGACACTTTGAGTGTCCTCACAAAGAATTTTATGAAGGTGAAAATTAAAGTCACCCAAAAGAGTAAGATAAGGTCTTGCCAGGTACGGTTCTATGAGGTTACTAAAATCCTGGCTAAATGAAGATCTTGGTCCTGGTTGGCGGTAGGTTACAACACCTGTAAAGCTTTCCGTCGGCTGGATTTTTATTGAAAATTATTAAGCCTGGTACGGATCAAGAGATGTAGTGATAGGGCCGGTACGACAGGTATAGACATCCTTATAAGGAATGCCCAAACCCCAACCAATACTTCCTACCCTGTCAAATCTAGCTAGGACATAGCCAAAGGGAATTGCCTCCACAAGATCAGGACCAGAACTATCCCGAGCCCATGTCTCAGTGATAAACACCCAATCCGGCTTGCGCAGCGAGACAAAGTCCCTGAAGGCAACCTTATTCTTAATAAGGGATCTCGCATTGATGTGAAACCCAAGAACGCGTGACTGCGGGAAGGGGAGGAGGGCGAGAGGCTCTCTATATAAGCATAGCCAACACCTGCCTGAGACATGCAAATTCTATTAAATGTATGAGAATAGCGAAATAGTTTTTTGTAAGGCCTTATTGAATTAAAAAACAATGTATACTCCTCACTAAATTCAAAATGTTGCCACACTCACTTGTGCTGAGTGCAAGGGTTATTACTGCCTGGACACCCATTTACTGCATACACTAGCGTGGATGTGAAAGGTCATTAAGTTTAAATTGAAAACACTGTGGTATATCCTCCTACTAGCTGAAAAAGCTTTGCACAATTTATAAATTCAACAGGGAAAAATGTAAGATCTGTGGTGCACTTCCATCTCAGACTGCAAGCCCGTTCAAAAAAAAGTCCCAAATTTGGAGAATGGCACCCAGCGGTTGACTGATTACAATATTTAGAGATTGCCCAGAAACCAGAGATCCTGGTGCCTTCAGCAGAGCCTCTGTTATGTCACCTCTGCTAAAGGCACTGACACTTAGCTGAGTGGGCACCATGTTTAATGCGCCGGTTGACAAAGCTTCTTGTTCTCCAAAAATACATTCTCAAACCTGGAGTTTCTTACTGAAAAAAGAAATGTTCTTTAATTGGATGGCGGTCATTTTTGGGGGTTGGTGGTTTGGGACAGCCCGGCTTTCTCCGAGATTCCAGAACCGGGAAAAAGTACAGACATCTGCTTTAAAAAGGGTGGATGGTCTGAGGTACCTTGAAGGATGATCTAATGTACACCAGACCATCGGTATAAGGGTTCCATTAGCAGAGCTAGCGTAGGTTGCACCGACAGAAACATGGCTGTTCCCCTAGGCTAAATATAAAGGGGGGAAACAGTAATTTGTCCGGTGGGACTGAGTCCCACGTTACTGACAAACTGTAAATCAGACACTAAGGGCCATATGTAGGTAAATTACATTTACCGATTCTTAAATACCGAATTTTACCGATTCGGTATTTATGAATCGGTAAATGTAATGTAGGTAAATTATTACCGATTCGGTAAATATCGGTATTTAAGAATCGGTATTTACCGAATCGGTAATGGCAACTGGCTTCCCATTCATTCCTATGGGCCTGGAGGCCCATAGGAATGAATGGGAAGCCAGTTGCCATTACCGAATCGGTAATAGGGGAGGCATTATCATGGGTGGCAGGGTGTCACATTGACACCCTGTTGCACCCCTGATTCATGCATGTGTGCACATGTGGCACACATACATGCCCTAAGGGCATGTATGTCTGCCACATTGCACATTTCAAATAGCACAATAATGCTTTTTTACAGGTTTTCGTCATTTACCATCAACTTTTAGTTGGTGGTAAATAACGAATCCGCACACCGACGAGACACTCCCCCTACATATCATTTCAGGATTCGGTATTTACCGAATCGGTAATTTTACCGATTCGGTAGTTTTACCGATTCGGTAAATTACCGAATCCTGAAATATGCCCCCTACATAGCAAAAGCCTAAATACCGGTCGGTAACGGGATATTTACCGAAAATCGGCCGTTACCGACCGGTATTTGGCTTCCTACATATGGCCCTAAGTCTTTCATTCTTTTTGATTCATTCACAGTGGTAAAGGAAATGGTCTTGCCCAGGGCCATGTTAAGAGGGAATGCTCTGCTACTTCAACAACCCAAGTATAACACCATTCTCTTTTCATGGTCAAATCTTTGCATGGTGACATGCCTCATTACAGATACCAAATACTTCAATTTCTTTATTCCTATTACGGCATTCCTGGGTAGCTGCCCCTGCAATGATGACTGTGTTTATGGTCGCATGTATAGTCTGTTTTAAAAACAGAAGAGAGTCAATCTTAAATTAGTGCACTTTGGATTGTTTTAAAAGGCTTATCAGCTAGCATCCGGAACCTTTTCACATTGAGTTTCTGGAGTGGTTTGACTTCTTCCTGACTTATGGGCTGTCATAAAATAGGACATTAAACACAAATGATGATGTAAGAGTTTAGAACAAACTTAATTTAAAGAGTATTGTGCAATAGAAATTGCTGCAGCCGTGTGCTGCAATGGATTATTCAGAAACACAACGTGGCGAAGAAAGGATATCGGTTCACAAGCACATGAACTCCTACACATACAAAGGACCTAAGAGAACAACCGGATGGGAACATAGTTTTGAGAAGCTTACAAGTGACAGCTATCGCCCCTGATGAGAGTCCTAACAGCGCAGATACTCCTGAGCATGCAAAGCCATGGTCAGCCATTTAAATGCAAGATGAGAAGTGTATAAATCGAGGCAGACAAGAATTGGCTCCAGCTGCAATTAACATAATTGCTAGGTAGGAAATTACTAGCTTTAGATTTCAAGGTGCTCTATGAAGAGATTCTCTGGAAGTAATGTTGATAGTTTGCATACATAACGCAAACCCTCATAGTTGCAAAGATGACCTCAGCTTGAATCCGCTCACGATGGGAGTGATCACTTCCTCTGCTTCTCAAGCACCGCCACCCAAAGAAGTCTCACTACAGTGCAACAAGGTCAGTCCTACACAAGGGCGTAGCTTCACAGGGGGTGTTCGGGTTATGACACCCCTGATAAATGAATTCACTAGTAAATAATTGGGTACGCGTGCTTTCAGTCAGTTATGGTGAGGTGGCTGTCGAATTTCACCTTGGATTTTTACATGTAAACAAGGACAAAAATGTATACACACACACTCCTCTCTGTTTTGAAGTTACTAAAACTGTTGGTTTTTATACAACATATTGTCTTTTAAGTAACTTTAACAATCCGCACTGCTACTCCTTCCCACTACCCCTTAGGCCCCCTCATGCTCTGCTTCTCAAATAAAGTATTTTACCATGATATGCCAGCATGATTGTCGGGAAATTTATAGCTCACACATGACCCCCCCTCCCCCTATTCTTACTGACCAAGCTCCCCACCTGGTCCTCCCCTTCATCTTACCCCCCCTCCAGGAAGCCCAAGCCCAGAATAAAAAGCACTATCCATACCCAATTAAGATCCTATTCCCTAAGGTTAGTTAGTATGCCTTTTCAAGCACTTGAAAAACAAAAAACATGTTATGATCAGAAACTGATGCTAATATTGGACCCTGTTTCAGTTGTCCACCTTCTTAGAAGTTCCCTATTCTCTTCCAGTAAATGCATTCCCACTT
The DNA here is from genome assembly GCF_964204655.1 of Triturus cristatus. Lineage (NCBI taxonomy): Eukaryota > Metazoa > Chordata > Amphibia > Caudata > Salamandridae > Triturus > Triturus cristatus. Next base: position 468,565,370 of record NC_140588.1, on the reverse strand, counting down.
GTGATTTCCCCCCCACGACTTCATGTTCTTCCCACTTAGGTTCCTGACCAATACCGTATGAGGTAAACCACAGCAAGTGCCGCCACCCTTGATGCATTTTGGACCTTATGGTCTATGTCCGGTGCCTCTCCCACCCCTATTAATGTATACACTATACTACAATCGGTGCATCCTGCTATTACCACCAAATTCCACCAATCCTCATCCTTCTCCTTCAACTCTATAAAAAGTAAGGCTTCAGCTGTCACACACACTTTTCTACCGTCACATTTCAGACAACCCCACCACCCCACACAACCACAGCCCAGTTTTCTGCATACAGCTGGCACACTAGATCCATCACTATCCATTTCATATGCCCACCTAGAAGAAACATTGAACAATCATAACACTAAAAGTTCTAGCCTAGTGAATACTCAGCTGCCTCTTACATTTGGAAAGCCCCATCTGTTTTTGAAACAACACTTCTTACATTACTGATCATACTTCATTCGCGTCATCCGACAGCTATCACTGAAACCTCTATTAGTTCCAGAGACTCTGTCAACCCACAAATCTCCACACCAACCATATAATTTCCTCACAAACCCACACCACATGCGCAAAGATCAAGAGCTGCCTTCTCAACAAATCTTTGAGACTTCCTCTCCATACACCCATCATTTCACCATCTTCTTTCAAACATTTAACTACCATATTTGACCCTTTCAAGACAAACCTCCCAATAGTCTACCATGCTCCATGTGATTCTTTCTTTGATTCCAGGACATTGGCATGGTCTTCAATCACTCAAATCTCTCCCTCAAATCAATAAGCATTTCTCATATTTGTCACAGATATTAAAGTGAGGCATAATCAATATCAGTTCACCTTATGCTTGCAGCTCCTCTCCAGCCATTCACAGCCAAACACATACACTACACCCACACATAATAATGACAAACCTTTAGACCCAACACGGATTTCTAAACATACTTTCTACCAATTATTGCCCTTCTTCCTTTGACCATGCCATTATTCACATATTAATCTTCATCTTTCCTACTACACCCTCAACAGTGGCTGCCTCCTAGTTTATAGAAATTCTGCTGTTGACTAAGACCATTCAGGACAAATTCACAACGATCTAGTAACCTCATAACAAACTACATCCTTCTCAAATTTTAACTGGGCACTGCAACATGCATTTGACACGTTAGGTTACACGTAAATTTCCCCCGAAAGCCTCACGATCTAAGCTATGAAAATTGCTCATTTGTTTACTGAAAGCACTCATGCATGTGCTACTTTGTAAATAGCACGATTAAGCCCAACAGAAAAATTACTTGCATGCACAGAAGCACTGGATACACTTTCAACAGTCCCTGGATAACGCAAAGCCTGTCTACTTTTCAAACCTAATCACCTCACTCAACAGTCCTACAGATTGGCATGCACAATTAATAGTCATGTTATCCCACTTTGGACAACTATTTCTCAATAACTCCTCTCTAACATATTTCACATCCTTCTCTTCAGATACCCTCACAATCAGACAGACCCTTGCTATTCTATCATTCTTCTCACTCACTTCCTCTAACACCCCTATAACTCCCTAACCACACACTATATGCCAGCCGAGATTGCCTCTACTTCACCTATTAAGCTTATCGCCAGTGCTTTATTTGTGAAAAACATAAGCACAGAGACCCAGAGTTTATCTTCCACTGCGGGTATTCCCAAATATCAGGTTTTCTGAATACACAACTGCTTAGTACTGATTCCATCTCATGTCCCTTTCTATCACTAACATACACTTCCAGTCTCTTTCATCCCAGCTTTCTCCCTTTGTCGCTGTTAAAACATAAGCCCCAGTGCTCAAACATGAGTGGTGTAACCCATGCCTTATAACCACTTGCCCAATGTAAGCAATGCTTATCCCAATACTTAAATCTGTTAACCCTTCATGCAACACTTAACAGTCTTCAAACAGTGAACAGACTTGCCCTAACTTTCCAGGTACTACTCTGCTTGACCTCCTATTCAATTATTTACTCACTCAAGGTTCTGTGGTACATTATGTTTTAAATCTTTGAAGGTCCTGCACATATAATAAGAATTATATATATATATATATATATATATATATATTTTTTATTTTTTTTATTAGCTACTGGCGGTCGTAGTTAGGACCTAGTTTCCAGAGGAAGAGCGTTTTTTGGATTTGCCAATAACTTTGGCGCCATTTCACAAATCTTTACAAAATTTCCAAAACTAACGGGTCAGTCACATCAGCTGCTGTCTTGAACATTTTGAGTGATCTGTCAAGCGGGGTCCGAGAAAAAGGGGGGGGTCCCAAAAACGCTTTTCCTCCATGTTAATTTCCATAAGAAACTTGAGACACGGCTACAGCCCGAACTGCAGAAGGGAATTACACCAAATTTGGCAGAAAGGTAGCTCTTGATTCTGAAAGCAATCTTTTTGTTAAATGATGTAAATTCATTCAGTAGTTCCTGAGTAATGTCTAGATTTATCAGATATACAACTGTGGCGGCGGTGGATCCACGACGACTCATAATCTCGTGCCCAAGATCGAATTGGCTGCCAACACTTCAAACCAACAAGTGTTGGAAGCCATCTTGTGACGGTTGAACAGTCACAAAAAAAAAAAAAAAAAGAAAAGGGAGCAGGGTAGAAACACCCTGACCCCCCAGGCCTGTTCAGAGGGTCCCACAGGGACCCCCAGGGCAAAAAAAAGCATTTCCAGCGGTTCTTTTAATTTAGGCCCCCGGGTGGGCCAGGTCCTGAGGGCAATAAAGAAAAAAAAAAATCTAAATGCGGGGTCTGCCACCTCCCCGGGGCGAATTGTTTGAAATGCCGGGGGGTACGTGCCCTCCTGCAGCCCCAGGGACTGCCACCACCCAGGGGCGAATTGTTTAAAATGCGGGGGTACGGGCCTCCCCCCGCAGCCCCAGGGACCGCCACCTTCCCGGGGGTATATGTAAATAAGATGCGTGGCCCTCCCCATGCAGCCTCGGGACCACCACCTCCCCGGGGCTACTATACTTGAACGTGAGGGGGGGGGCACGCCCCCACCTGCTGCCCACCACCTCCCTGGGGCTATTTTCAAGATCGGACGGGGGGGGGGGCCACGTGGGCCGCCTCCAGCAATATCCTGGGCTGCCCACCCGCGGGAAATTGCAGTTTGCTATGGGATGGGGGAAGCAGTGTTCCCGGCATCCCATAGCAACCATGTGTGCTCCGCTTTGAACGAACGAGAGCATTTTGCAATCCCTTGTTCAAAGCGGAGCACACTTTGCTTTTTATACCCAGGGAGCTGGAAGTTAGCTGCTCCCTGGATGGGACCGCGGGGGCCTTCAGGATCCCCCCGTGGACCCCAACGAGATGGCCCTGCCACAGGGGATGGGGTCACTGGGGCCGAAAATGGCCCAGGAAGGGGGGGGGGGGTTGCTCCCCTCTCCCTCCCTTGAAAGAAACAAAATGGCCAGTCCCCAGGGCAGCAATCGGCCTGCAGAGGGGGCCTCAGGCCCCCCTCCTCTTTAAAAATTAAAAATAAAGGCTTAGCCCCGAGGGATGGGGTACCTGCTCCAGTTTCATTTGATTGAAAAAAAATAACAATGGCTTAGGCCCCGGGGGACGGGGTCCCTGGGGCCGAAAAGGGTCAACGGAAGGGGGGCCACACAGCCCCCCTTCCTAATCTGAAAAAGAAAATCAGAAGCCGGAAACTTGCCGGAGGCCCTGCCCTCTGTTCCCACCACTCTGCAACGCGCCACCTGGCGCGCTCTTAGTTGGGGGATAAAGTCCCCTTCGCTGCTGAGGGTCCTTTTGGGCCAACTAGCCCACTTGTACCTCCAGTAAGCCCAACACAGTGGGATTGCTGAGAGGTGGTAAGAGGTAAACAATTGAAGTGCTAGAACTGCCCTTCTATTTAAGCTTCCATATTAATCTGGAATACACATTTAGAGAGCGTGAAACAAAATGTGTCAGAAGAATAACTTCATTATTTTGTTTGATTAAATCAATATTTTATTAATCTGATTTATAGGTCTTTATAACCTTCCTGTTGCCCAAGGGGCTGAATATTTAGAAAAAATAATTAATAGTATATTTACAACATTTGTACATTCAATCCTGACATATCACATACACATCTCATGCACTCACATCCATTCCTACTATCACACAGACTTAATTCACATTGAAGCACAATTTAAACAATCAAAAGACCACAGAGTTAATTAGTAGAACGCCAAGTTTGACTTCTAACACTTCTTAGTTTTCGGTATTTTTAGCCTCTTGTGGTCACAGAATAAGGTCTACGCGTTTCGAGACCCATGGATCATCGGGTCTCTCTTCAGGACCTGTAAAGTGATAGAAAACCTAAATCAATTTGGGAACTTCCCATTACCCTCTCTCATAAGTCTTTGTGAAGGAGCTGAATTGATTTACCTTGTGTCAGATGGAGACGGACGGGATTTGTCTAAAGAAAGAAGAAATAGTGAAGGAGTGTCAGGACAACCATGCCTAATTTAGGAAAAGAAGAGCATTCAGAAACTGAGTAAATTCGAAATTGACTTACAGTTGAGTGGGTTTGCTAAACCCACGTGAGGAAGTTTGATTGTTTAACAGGAAGGCAGCTGGTTGGGCTGAACCTGGTTGAGACAATGGGGGAGCAACAAACATGGCATCAGATCGAGCTTAATGCTTTGGAGGGAACATTAGGGTACGTCGCGTGTGAGAGCCAGGATTTACCTTAAGAGGAAGTATCTTGTGGTTGTAATTGAGTTCGCTGCGGGGGCGCCGCTTTGCATCAGAATGGTGATGATCAACTCTGTGAGAAGACGGTTGGATATTAGGAGTATTAGAAACCGGGAAGGGGGAATGAAAGGCTGAAGGGACGTAGTCTCAATCTGGTAGCGTTTCATACCTGTCGAAGTCAGAGGGTTTTCGCAAGGTGTCCGTTCGTTTCCGTGTTTTAGTCTGCCGATTTTCGTCGCGATGATGGTCCCTTGTTGCTTACGTTTTAAGCGTCTGGTGGCTGATTGGAGGAGGGATTAGGCATAGAAACAGGACTGGTCATGGCGGATCGTGTGTGATAGAATGTAATTTGTGTCCTTCATGGGATAGCGTTTCCCACGGAGTGGGAAAGTTATCAAAAAGCGGTGATTCACATTTTATTAGTTGCGTTTGGTTTCGGTCTCCACAGAATGGTGGTGAAACTTATGTACTGGATTCCAAGGGATTCAAAAAGTTGCAATACAACGTGGTCCGTGACGTTAATGGTCCTTAAGTAAATATTTCAGGTTTAATGTTCAAAAAAAAGGGGGGGGGGAGAGCAAGATCAATTTCGTTTATCTCATCGGGTGGTACGGTTGAAGGGTAAACGGCCCAGTGCAGGTGGAGAGATGATTCCTATGGTGGAAATAGGCTCAAGAGTGCTAATTCCATGAGAAAGGGGGGGGGAAGATGAACTAGTTCGACTCGTATGACATGATGTGTCAGTCCGTGGGTATTGGTTGTAGTAGTGTGTGTTGTTACATGCAGGTTGGTTGTCCTTTTGACACTCATTCTTTCAAGGTGGCGGATGGTACTTTAATTTAGGAGTAATCCAGTGCTGGTATTCAGACCATGTACTAAGTTAGGTTGTATAATTCAGAAAGTTCATTCAGGCCTTTGGTGGCAGAGTTGAATTTGAGAATAAGCATGGCTTCTGTTCTAGAGAGTTTCTGCTCCAGATCGCCACCTCTTGTGTCTCTATTTACTTTGGCGATTACTGTCCATTTGAGATCTTTGATTTGGTGGCTGTTGGTTCGCCAATGGTTTACCAAAGGGGCTGATATAACATTGTTGTTGATTCGAGACTTATGTTGTGACATTCGGATTCGAATTTCTTGGCTAGTTTTGCCTATATAGACTAAATCACACGGACATCGTATGGCATATATCACTGATTTACTTCGACAGTTGGTAAATGATTCGTGTTTCCAGTAGATCTGGTTGTGTTCAAAGAGGTCGCCTTCGATAGTCGTGTCACAGCATGCACATGAGCCACATTTGCGATGGCCCTGAATGGGTTGTAATCCTACAAAATCCCGCACTGTCGGTGTTTTTCTTGGTGGCATGGCTGCTCGGATGATTTGATTGGCAATATTGCGATCTTTTTTGAATGCAAATAAAGGATTTTGCTTTAGTGATACGTCTAGATTTTTTATTAGATGCCAGTTCTGTATAATGCATTTTCTCATTAGATTGGAGTTAGGACAGAATGTCGAAACACAGACGATCCTTTCTAGTGGATGGCTCTCTCTCTTTTTTAGTAAATCTTCTCGAGGTGACCACCAAGCTCTTTTCATTGATCGTTTTAGAAGTTTCATGGGATATCCTCTCTTCCTTAGATTGTCACATAGTGTAGTAGCGTGGGCCATGTATTCATCCTTGAATTGACAGTTCCTTCGAATCCGTAGAAATTGTCCGAGAGGTAAATTGTCTCGTAAATTTCTCGGATGATAGCTGGAATAGTGCAGGGTCTTGTTCCTGTCTGTTTTCTTTTTGAACAAGGTAGTGGCCAAGCTGTTGTCAGAGGGATAGATTTCTACGTCAAGAAACGCAATTTTGGTTTGAGAATGGTTAAGAGTAAATTGGATGTCGGCAGTACGATTATTCAGCCAATGATGGAAGTTTTTCAGGTTTTCAAGGGAACCAGTCCAGGTCATGAAAACATCGTCAATATAACGAGTCCATTTGCCGATGTATTGTGAAAAGGGGTTATCATTATAAATGAATTTCTCTTCGTATTTGGCCATGAAGAGTATCGCTAATTCCGGTGCAAATGGACATCCCATAGCGACTCCCTTAACTTGAAAATAGAATTCTCCATTGAAGTTGAAATAGTTCTTTTTAAGTGCAAAGGTGGCAAGTTTCATGAGAAATTCTGTTGGTACTTTGGGGTTCACTCTTGTTTCCAGGTAAGATTGAATGACTGAAAGGCCGTCATCCTGAGGTATTTGTGTGTATAAGGAGACTACGTCCAGAGTAACTAAATGAAATGAATTGGGGATGTAATGTATAGATGAAAGTTTGTTGAGAAAATCTGTAGTGTCAGCTAGGAAAGATGGTACTCCAGCTATGAATGGTTTGAGGAAGTAATCTACAAATTTTGAGATTGGTTCCAGCAGAGAGTCGCAGCCCGATATAATTGGCCTACCGGGGGGTGATGTTTCATTTTTATGAATTTTTGGCAGGACGTAAAATAAGGGTGTCCTTGGGTTCTTATTTTGCAAAAATTCAAGTTCTTTTTTCGAGAGATAACCTTCATCGAAGCCTTTAGATAAAATTGGAAAGAGTATGTGCTGAAGATCAGATGTTGGATCTTTATTCACTTTTTTGTAGCATTGGATGTCATTTAGTTGTCTGGTGACTTCTTTTACATAGTCCTCTTTGTCTAGAATGACTATGGATCCGCCTTTGTCAGCCTGTTTTATCACGATAGAAGTGTCCTTTTGAAGTGTAGAGAGGGCTTGAATTTGATTTTTTGTCGTGTTGAATTTTATTCCATGTTTCTTGTTTTCCATTTCTGTTATGGCTGACAGTAAAGTTTTTTCAAAGATGGCAACTTCCTTGGGAATTTTATTAGTGGGTGGGCAGAAGGTAGATTTTTTCTTTAGGCCCGTGTCCATTGTAGGCTCCATGGGAGGGTTCAGTGAGAAAAATGTTTTGAGTCTTATTTTCCTGCAGAATTCCATAGCTTCCATTTTTAGTCGTACAAAATCCGTATGTTTTGTAGGGACGAAAGATAATCCTTTTTCTAGAATACTTGATTCGTCTTTTGTTAAGATTCTTTTGGATAGATTGAAGACCAGTGAAGTGTCTAATTTTTGTAATTCTGTCGTCTGGTTGTCATCTCCCACGGTTGTGTATTGAACCGGACTCTGCCTCTTGGCCGTTGCTGGCCTCTCCCTAAAAAAGGAGTTTGTTGTTGAGGACGTTGAAAATTACCACGTTGGTTAATATTGCGTTGCCTATCTTCTAATTCGCCTTCACTGCCACTTGATGACGATGATGGTTCAGAAAATGTGATAAAGTTTTTTGAAGACCTTCCCTGGTATGTTGATAGATATCTTCGGGATTCCGGTTGTGAGTAGAAGTCTGTTTGAAGATATGGGTAGGTCTTAGATAGCGAGAAGTTACGTTTATCTTTTTCAAAGTTGAAAGTTTTCTGATTGATCGTGTAGTCTTTGAATTCAAGGATCTCCTTCTCTATTTTCTCAAGTAATGTTTTTGCGTCTGTAATAATATGGTTTGTCTTAATCAGTGTTTCTAAGGTTTCGATCTCTTCCAGTTGTTTCTTGGAGATCCGTTGAGCCGTTTCCACTGTCAGGACCATTAGGTCTCGGCTACATTTGGTCTCTATGAGGCTGTAGCCTTTCTTGTAAATTGGGTCGTCAGTAAAGATTACCGGGATATTTTTGATTTGAAGTCCTGCTGGTATAGTACCGGTTTTGAGATGTTGTAGCAAAAAATGTCCGTGTAGGTCAGTCCGGATTTGTTTCTTTCTGAGCCTTAGTAGCTTGTCAGATTCGTTTTGTTGTTGAGCTGTTAGACTGAGAGAGGCTGATGCAAAGATGGGAGGTGCCTCCAAGAGGTTTTTAATGTGTTCTTCCGTGTATGCGAACGTGTCGCTTTCAGTCATCCTTTCATTCACCACAAAAGTGTACAAAATCAAAGTGAAAAGTGATTTGGAAGGAAGGAAAAGGAAGAAATCTAAAAGGGGAGGGATTTGACTGTGTACTTTACACAGTAGGACCTCTCGCAGAGAAGCTTCTGCTATAAAGTGATGAACACTAATGGAGGAGGGCTGGGAGCAGTTAAGCTGAGCCTGTAGTAGGTAAACAATTGAAGTGCTAGAACTGCCCTTCTATTTAAGCTTCCATATTAATCTGGAATACACATTTAGAGAGCGTGAAACAAAATGTGTCAGAAGAATAACTTCATTATTTTGTTTGATTAAATCAATATTTTATTAATCTGGCAGAAAGGTAGCTCTTGATTCTGAAAGCAATCTTTTTGTTAAATGATGTAAATTCATTCAGTAGTTCCTGAGTAATGTCTAGATTTATCAGATATACAACTGTGGCGGCGGTGGATCCACGACGACTCATAATCTCGTGCCCAAGATCGAATTGGCTGCCAACACTTCAAACCAACAAGTGTTGGAAGCCATCTTGTGACGGTTGAACAGTCACAAAAAAAAAAAAAAGAAAAGGGAGCAGGGTAGAAACACCCTGACCCCCCAGGCCTGTTCAGAGGGTCCCACAGGGACCCCCAGGGCAAAAAAAAGCATTTCCAGCGGTTCTTTTAATTTAGGCCCCCGGGTGGGCCAGGTCCTGAGGGCAATAAAGAAAAAAAAAAATCTAAATGCGGGGTCTGCCACCTCCCCGGGGCGAATTGTTTGAAATGCCGGGGGGTACGTGCCCTCCTGCAGCCCCAGGGACTGCCACCACCCAGGGGCGAATTGTTTAAAATGCGGGGGTACGGGCCTCCCCCCGCAGCCCCAGGGACCGCCACCTTCCCGGGGGTATATGTAAATAAGATGCGTGGCCCTCCCCATGCAGCCTCGGGACCACCACCTCCCCGGGGCTACTATACTTGAACGTGAGGGGGGGGGCACGCCCCCACCTGCTGCCCACCACCTCCCTGGGGCTATTTTCAAGATCGGACGGGGGGGGGGGGCCACGTGGGCCGCCTCCAGCAATATCCTGGGCTGCCCACCCGCGGGAAATTGCAGTTTGCTATGGGATGGGGGAAGCAGTGTTCCCGGCATCCCATAGCAACCATGTGTGCTCCGCTTTGAACGAACGAGAGCATTTTGCAATCCCTTGTTCAAAGCGGAGCACACTTTGCTTTTTATACCCAGGGAGCTGGAAGTTAGCTGCTCCCTGGATGGGACCGCGGGGGCCTTCAGGATCCCCCCGTGGACCCCAACGAGATGGCCCTGCCACAGGGGATGGGGTCACTGGGGCCGAAAATGGCCCAGGAAGGGGGGGGGGGGTTGCTCCCCTCTCCCTCCCTTGAAAGAAACAAAATGGCCAGTCCCCAGGGCAGCAATCGGCCTGCAGAGGGGGCCTCAGGCCCCCCTCCTCTTTAAAAATTAAAAATAAAGGCTTAGCCCCGAGGGATGGGGTACCTGCTCCAGTTTCATTTGATTGAAAAAAAATAACAATGGCTTAGGCCCCGGGGGACGGGGTCCCTGGGGCCGAAAAGGGTCAACGGAAGGGGGGCCACACAGCCCCCCTTCCTAATCTGAAAAAGAAAATCAGAAGCCGGAAACTTGCCGGAGGCCCTGCCCTCTGTTCCCACCACTCTGCAACGCGCCACCTGGCGCGCTCTTAGTTGGGGGATAAAGTCCCCTTCGCTGCTGAGGGTCCTTTTGGGCCAACTAGCCCACTTGTACCTCCAGTAAGCCCAACACAGTGGGATTGCTGAGAGGTGGTAAGAGGCCACGACCCCTTTCTCCACCACTCTGCAAATGCACCTCTCGGGGTACTTCTGGTGGGGGGAAGACGCCCCCTTGCTTCCTCAGGGCCTCCCACAAGAAGCAGTGCCCCAGGAGGCATGTTTAAGACCTCATTTAACACAACTTTAGATGGCCTTCAAACGCCCGGTAACAGATTAGCCTCGAGTTACACTTCGTGCATCTAAACACATGGAAAGTAACCCCTTCTGGGGTAAATACTCTACCGGTCATGCACAGTGCTTTACCGTCGGAAACTCTCCTACAGGATGTAAGGGACCACAGCACGGCCAGTTTCCCCGAAAATTCCTTCCTGGAGAGGTATTTGTTACTTTTCCAAGAGATGAAAAGGTCGAGGACAACATACCCATCTCTGAGAATTGAATACCTTGATTCCGGCAGAAGGGAAAGATGAATACCCCTCATTAATTTACAGACTAAGGAATGTTCCCCAACTTGATAGCCAACAATAGGGAGATGTCCAGTAGATATAGCTGAATGAAAAGCGTTCACAGATCTATAAGCCATACTTTTGGATACAAGGGATGACAAGAAATTCAGAACTGAAACTACTCCTGATCCCATGGGATCCAGGTCATTTCATCAACCATGTTGAATGATATCTCTTGGTGATGCAGTCTTCCAAAGCCTTTGATAAGAGGCATTGAGCTTCCTGTGAAAGTCCCAGGACTTTCCATTGTTCCCGGTAATCTGCCACACCTTAAGAGACAAGTGACCCGCAGATACCAGAGGGTGCAGCTTTACCTTGGGATCCAGGAGAAAACCTGGGACTACGTGGAGAAGGATTGGAGAATCTCAATAAAGTTTCAGAAGAACTGGATACCATACTTGCGATCTCCAGATCTGGGTTATTACCACAAGATCCGTCACTTGAAGCCTCACCTGTGCCAAGAAATCGTTGATCATCAAAAACGGGGGAAACGAAAAGTCCGTCTCTTGATTCCAGTCCAGGAGAAACGAGCCCGTTGCCCCCGCTGTGGGATGGGGGATCAAGCTGAAGAATCTTTCTAAATCGTGGCCCAGCCACGAAGGAAACAGGTCCACCGAATAAAGACCTAATTTCTTGCCAATAGCCTTGAAAAATCAACGGGTGTAGTGTCCATAGGCTCGAGTCTTGAAGAGATCTGGAAATTCAGTCCACCACAATGTTTGCCTTGCTAGGAAGATGTTACACGACTAAGGAGATGTTGCGATCTAAGCAGAAGAGCCAAAAACTCTTGGCCAGATCCGTCAGCGCCCTCGGGAGTCTCCCACCTGGGTGATTGATATAATGGACTGCTCACATGTTGTCCATCTTCAACAACATGCAGTATTAAGTCTTCTCTTTGGTCCAACAGCGTACTGCAAAGAAACCCGCTAGGAGTTCGAGACAGTTGATGTTTAACTGTCATTCTTCAGAGGACCACTTTCCTCCTGTGGAAAACTCGCAGCAGTGAGCACCCCAACCCTCTTTCCAGGCATCTGACTCGATAACGATATCCGAGCGCAAAAGAAAGACTGCTCTCCCGTTCCACGCCTCCGTGTGTGTGAGCCACCATCTAATTTCTTCTTTGACTTCCTTGAGCAATTGAACCGTCTCAGAGTACATCGCACCACTGTGGAGATGTTGCGTCTTCATGCGTTGAAAGAACCTGTAGTGTAGAGGGCCTGTAAAAATGCCCTGAATTAATGAGGAAAGGAGGGCTACAAGATGTGCTACTGGACTCAAGGAGGTCTGTTTTGCGAGCACCCAGCAGAGCTCCTGTCTGATTTTCACCACTTTGTCTGAAAGCTTAGAGTAGACTAGCGAGATTCTAGGACAAAACCTAGAAAGGTAGTCTTTTGAGATGGCGTCAACGACTTATTCGCATTGATGACAAAACCCAGAGCCTCCAAAAAGGGCACTGTTGTTTGAAGGTGGGCCCGGAGCTTCACCAAACACTGACCCATAATGAGGATATCATCCAGTTAGACTATCAGCCGTATCTCTTGGGAGTACAACTGTTCCATGGGTGGCCTCAAAACCTTGGTGAAGCACCAAGACACGGATGAGAGACCGAAAGGCAAGGAAGCAAACTTGTAAGTGTGGCCTGCCCATACAAATTGAATAAACAGTCTGTGTGGTGGTATGATCTGAACCGTGAGATAGGAGTCTTTTAGGGTCAGCCTTCCCATCCAGTCTGAGGGGTAGAGATTGCCTCGCAGGAGGTGCATCCCATCCATTTTGAAGTGGCCACTAGTTGAATTCCCGTAGATTGATAACTGGGTGCCGTACCCCATCCCTCTTGTCCAATAGGCCAGGTTGCTCACAATCCCCTGGGATGAATAGAGGTGTGGGATATAGCCCCTTTGGACACAGCTTCCTACACCTCCTGGGATATCAAAACAGAGTCTACTTCCAATAACCAGAAAAGTCGAGGAAGTTGCCATTATACAGGGGAAAAGGGGGTGTGCCATAAAATTCTATATGGAAACCCATAATGGTTTATAGGACCCAAGCATCCGATGTGAGGCGTCCCCAATTCTCTTCAAATTGAGCCAAGCGCCCTCACACTCATAGTTGAGAAGAAGGGAGATCACTTACCGAGCCACTGGAGTGGAAGTTTCCACTGGATCCTCCCCTACTGCCCCTGTGGCAAGGTCCTCTGGACGGGTAGACGTTGTGATATTTGGATTGATCTTGCCATTGACCACATAGAGTGCCATGACCCCTGGATGGGTGGGTGGGGACTGTGCGGCCAACCTCTACATCGACTGGCCCAAGAGAAATCCAGAGGGTGGAAAATGTGTTTCACCGAAACTTGGGACTTCTCCAGGGACGTAAAAGTACCCACGAACTTGCCCAGTTCTTTCACAAAGGAGTCTCCGGAGAGTTCCCCCTGTGGCATAAGGCCCGCTTCAGACAAGGCAAGATCGCCCAGCCTGCGATTCACTTTTATTAGGAGGGATCTCTGGCACTCGGTGGACAAGGTGCAATTAGTGTTGCCCAGAAATATTATTGAATGTTGTGTCCATCCAGACAGAATGTCAGGTGAAATAAGAGACCCACACTGCTTTGCTTCACACAACATCTACCAATTTGTCATGGCATGAGTGCTAGGAGTGGTTTATGCCCGTCTCAGGGTATCCAATATACTTTCCTAAGAAAGTAGCCACCTTCACATCTATTTCGGGGGTTAAGGCTACATTGCCCTACAGGGAAGGGTGGGGTAATTTTACTCAGAGGCGAGCTGGGGTCTCTTTTCTAGCGGCTATCACAGCCGTCCTGCAACATAGTTCACCACTTTGGCCGCTGGAGCCCACTCGGAGGAACGAGGGTGCATCAACTCATCGGGATCCATCACATCTGAGGTGAACGTAGAGGGGGATTTTGGGGTGTAAACATCCAGTTCTGGAGATGGACGCCACGGCCAAGAGGGTCCTGGGTCTCCGTCCCAATCCCTATGAGAATCCTCTGTCTGGGATGAGGCAAACCCGGAAGAACCCCGGGAGAGTTCGTGGCTTGCGACTCTAGGAAGTTCGAGAGCAGTGGTTGGGAAAGGAACGCCCTTTTGAGGTGGTCAAACGCATCCAAGTCCACGCCCTGGACATGCTTGCACTTCGCTGTTACCTTTTGGAAGGGTTTTACAGGCATAGCCGTTCGTGGTGCAGGAACTTGCGCAAGGGGAGGGGGTCCTTTAGGTTAGAACCGGTATAATGGCGAAAAGCCATTACCATGAGCTTATGCTCTATAAGCGCTATGGCTATTGCCACCATCCAATGGATAGACGTGTCAATGACATCACAAAACTAATCATCAAAGGAAAAATAGGGAGGGTTTCCCTCATCATCCCCATATTCCCCAGAGTGGTGCATATTCCCCAGAGTTGTTAGGGCTGGGGGTGCTCAGTAAATTATATAAGGCAGCCACAGGCTGTGCAGTATTTTTGGCACTGTAAACAGCGTCTGGAGCTTAAATGCTGTCCAGAGGGTAATACCTGGGACAGATACACCCTTTGTTAGTAAGGGCAGAGTGCCTGGGGTGTTCCCACTGTGTGCAGACAGGTGTTGAACCTGCAAAATAATAATAGCAACCTCTCAGGGCATCAATTTCAAAATCACTTGGGCTTAAGAGCCCCAGGTGCAATACAGACCCTTGCAGGGACGTCCACACCGTATCAGAGGCAGACTTGCCAATACAGACCCCTGCGAGGGCTCAATCCTTCCAGGTGCTGCAAGCTCAAATGCTCCCCAGAGGGGCTTTCAAGGCTCATGAGGCGCCAAGATAACTCCAAATTGGAATTTCACGCCACAAACCCAGCGTTTATTAGGGACTCTATGGTCCAAAGCCAGCAAACAGCGTCCTCTACTGTGTGGAGGACCTCTTCCCACACACATGCCTGCAAAGGCAGTACAATACCGGCACCACATGAGGAACATTGAAACTCGATCCTGCGGTGCCCTTTGCTAAATTAAGGGGGAGAAAAAGTTAGAAAACCACCCAACAATGACCCCAAGACAATAAAATGCCCATAAATATGCACCGAGCTGTTGAGGCACTTAAATTGGGCTGCGGATTAGCGTAAAAAGAGGGGGCGTGAACAGAGAGAAAAAACTAAAAGGAAACTTACCTTGTTCTGTTGTTTCTCTTTACCTAGGGTTCATGGGAAAGATAGTTTTTTTATGGTATTGTTGAAATGGCTGCTGTGAAAAGAAAGCGAAGAAAGAAAACATAATCCTCACCTCTGGTCAAGACATAGAATTCCAGGGTCTTTGAAGAAAATGTTCACAAGCTCACAATACTACCAATTTCTGCTTCTTGACTGTAGAGGGGAACAGATAATTGTGTTTATTAATTTGAATTTCTATAATAACCTTTTCAAGTCTGGGGCTAAAGTGATAAGTGATTTAGAACAAGAAGTGACCGAGTCCTTGTTGCTGGTGGAAGGAAACCTGTTCATAGTTTAATTAGGAGAGTTCAATGAACACAGATGAGCATACCCTGAAAGAGTTGTGTGGACTAGCAGATCTTGAGAAGTCTGACATACTGCACGTTGCCCATAGTGAGAACAACAATGCATTAAATATTTTTGTGATTAAATTCAACCTTTTACATGTGGTGATTTACTTACCTCATTGCTTCCTATGCCCGTCACGATGTCCCTGACCCCAAGGAAGATATTGACAATAGGACTTAATGGTGGCGAGCTACTTACGAAGAAGGTCCCCTTTTTCCACAACAGGAGGAACCGTCGGATTGGACGGGACTTCAAGATTACACTCCTTCGATCCATACTCCTTTTGTGCAACAATACGACTTTAACGCCGAACACTCTTGCAGACGCCCCATCCCAGGACCCGTCGTCACTCCTCTGGAGCCAGTAGGTGAGACGGACGAAACAGTCTCGGGACGTGAAACGTCAGACCCAGGAAGACGCGGGTGCTGGCTGAAGCCTCGCAAAGGGACGAGAGGCCGAATCCAGAGGAGGAAGCTGAGTTCCTGACGGCGACATCACTCGAGACGGGAGAACAGAGAGAGCCAGGAGGCCAACGTTTCCGTGCTGCGCCCCGCCACGGAGGAGCGTGGCTTACCAAGGTAAGTGAGCGGCTCACAGGCTGGGCTGGGAGGAGGGAGGAGGGAGGAGGAAGACAAGTAGCGGGCAGATTCTAGCATGTCCTGCTTGGTCATTCACCCCCTCCCTTACCTCACAATCTCACGTCACTAGAACCAGAATAGAACACTTGGCGATCCTTCACTCCCTTTTCCCCCATGCATTTGGATTGTATTTCCCCACTGACCCATACACTTCTTCTCCTCTTCTGCTTACATGAGAATGACTCAAGGGAGAAGACCGTAGAAGAAAAGAAGAACCCGGAGAGCGAGACCAGGGTTGCCAAGACCGAATAAGAGGCATTATTCGACAAAGGAACACTGGCTCATGTTAAAACGTCGTGTTAGCAAAACAATAAAAGCTAACCCAAACACCTCCCTTGTGGACCTCGATCCTTGCCATAAGATTACATTCGCCCATATTTGCTGGAAATGGTCATGCCAATACAATCGACTTTATTTTGGTGTCAATAAACAGAGTTTTTAATGTAAACATTTTTGATACATGAATTGTCCAAGCGACCATAATGCTCTATAATTGATCCTTATGGTGGCAAGAAGGATAAAAATTTGATCTGTTACTCTCAGCGCCTAGGGACTTACAAGCCTAATGGCCTTACTATCAAATGGAGCTGTATTGATCCGGATAATTTCTTAGGATCTTTAATTAAGAAAAATAAATGCCTGGTTGATTTTTGTCAATGAGGAAGCTGGACCTGAGTAAATAATACATTCTTATGGGCTGCTTACTGAGAGAATTGCCTCAGCATTAACAAAACAAAAAGGGCCTGTGTTACAGGCCCTAAGGGGTGGTTCGAAAGGGAGTGTTCAAAGGCCAACAAATCTTTAAAATTGGCTCTCGACTGTACTCCGAGGAATTCTGCCTCCGTTAAATGTCAGCATTACAAATAGACAATTGCTTGGGGCAAAAAATTATTATTTAGCTTATAAAGCGCCTGGTTACTCCAAACCGGAGTGTCCCCACGCTAGAACACCAACAGATCCCTAACAACTGACTAAGCTAGCAGCCTAAACAATGCCACTGACCTCCAGACCGTCAAAAGAGACACTACTTTCGCCCTCCATACGAACGTTGAAAGAGCCAGGTTTTTATTTTTTTCCTAAACAGAGTTTCTGATGCACACATCAGTAGATCCAAAGGCAGACCATTCCATGCCTTAGCCGCCAGGAAGCCAAAGGATTTCCCTCCCACTCGAGCCTTACGTACCCTGGGTACAGTCACTTTGATTGTGCCCAACGATCTCAGGTTCCGAGCGGGTTGATACGCAGTCATAAGAGGGAGCAAAAATCTCAGCCCCTTTTGATGGAGAATCCTATGTCCAACTGAAGACAACTGTGTTTCATCCAATCAGCAAGCGCACCCAAACAGCTCTTAAAATCAGATGCCATTCCAGATTCCTTTTGCTCCAGAGTAACAATCAACTGAGTGTCATCGGCATATGACACCAGTTTTACCCTATGACTTAATATAATATCTGCCAGGGGGCGCATATAGATACTGAATCGGGTCGGGCTGAGAGCCGAACCCTGAGGCCCACCCTGTGACAGAGGGCAGACTCTAGATGTAAAAGGATGTTGCATCACCTGGAATGTTCTGTTCTGCAAGAAATTTTTCAACCAATCCCAAATACCGCCGCTGACCCCAGCCTCCCTCAGCCTCTCCAATAACAGGCTGTGGGAGACTGTGTCGAACGCAGCGCTCAGATCAAGTAGGATCATTGCAGCTGTCCTACCTTCATTGGCTGCGGTTCTCAACGCTTCCGCAGCCAGAAGCAGAGCTGATTCCGTGCTATGAAGTGGCCTAAAGCCAGACTGAGTGTAGTGGGGACCCGGCTTTCTTCCAAGAACATGGACAGATGGCGGTTAAGAAGTTTCTCCGCAATTTTAGCAACAAAGGGGAGCAGAGGGATAGGTCTCACATTTTCTGGAAGGGCAGGGTCTAAAGAAGGTTTCTTCAGCAAAGGTACCACCATAGCGTGTTTCCAGTTGCTGGGTACCTGCCCCGAGCTGAAGGACATATCCAGTAATGTGGTGAGAACTGGAGCAATAGCCTCCTTCCCTAATCGCAACAATTTAGGGGGAATGGGGTCCAAAGGGGACCCTGATTTGACCACGTCCATCAATTGCACCACTTCCATCAATTACAGGATCTCACTTTCCACAGGAGGGTGAAAGACAAACCTATCCTTGATATCGTGATCAACTGCGGCAGGAACAGGAACAAAATTCCTACTGCTTTCTGGAAAGGTAGCATAGATCTTATCTATCTTACCCAGAAAGAAATTTGTGACCTTGTCGCAGTGATCTGTAGACACAGGAAGTGCTGCAGTCACACGTTCTAAAGAGGATAATTGTTTAACTACCGGAAAGATGTTCTTAGTGGAATTTTTTGCCAGCTCAATCTGCTCCGTATAAAATTCCCTACGCACTCTCCTAATATGTAAGTGATAAAACTTCAATGCCGATAGGTAGAGCTGCCTATTTTCCTCCAGGTAGTTCTTCCACCACTGGTGTTCAAGGCGTTTGCAACCCGTTTTCAGCTGTGCTAACTCTTCTGAAAACCATTTTGCAGATGCAGTCATACGTGTGCTTTTGCCTGGTTTCAGGGGAATCAAGGATTCCATAGCATCTTTGATCCAAAGGGAGACTAAGTCCTCTGCTCTCTCCATTTCGGCCCCTAAGTCAGGGGTACTAGAGAGTAGTTTCTCCTCAAAGGTATCCTGGGTTAGAGCGCCCCATTTACGCACCATTCTAAGCTCGGGCTGCTTACCCTTCTTATAGAGGACCTCTCTAGGAAACCTAATCCTAAAAGGGAGAATACAATGGTCGGACCAAACTATAAGGATCGGAAGCAGAGCTTCAATCTCTGTTCAGTTAGTAAAAATATTGTCCAGCGTGTGGCCTCTATTATGCGTAGGAGTGTGGACCAATTGGTTCAAACCCAGCGCCAGGAGTGCTTGAGTCAACTCTGCAGATTCTTTACCTACTTTATTTTCAAAATGCAAGTTCAAATCACCCAAAAGGATGAAGTTCGGGTAACGTATAACGTAGGGGGGCAGGATTTCCAAAAGTTCATCAATAAAGGCTCTTGGTGGACCAAGGGGTCTATAAATGAGAAGCCCTACAATGGATCTGACACCAGTAATACTCAAATAAAAAAAGGCTGCTTCACAGCTTGCCATTGGCAGTTTCACCACTTTTAGCAGAAATTCTTTCTTAATTATGACGGCAAGACCCCCACCCCTCTGCCCGGATCTATCCACCTGAAGGATAACGTAACCTTCAGGTAATGCTTTTAATATATCCGGGGCAGACAGGTCATTAAGCCAGGTCTCGATCAAAAATAGCCCAACCGGTTTTTGATCCGTAAGTAGGTCAAATATTTCTACACAATGTTTACGTAAAGATCTACAATTCAGAGAGAGGCAGAGTAGAGGGATATCTGCAGTTCTCCTTGCTTCCCCACTTTCTATTAGTTACATTACTGGTGTAAACCTAAAGCCACAGTTCCTGCAATCTCCTCGCCCACCCTCAACCGCTATAGAATGCAGACAATCGGTGTCTACTAAGCCTCTAAATGCCATCAATTCCTCTTCAGAAAACCCCCCCAATGTACCTGTTGGAAGAACCAGGGGTCCTGGCCCCTGGCGCCGTCCAGGCGTGGACGGGCGCAGACGGGCTTGCCTTGTATTCTAGTTGCGAGCTATGGGGATGGCTTCGGGTCACATCAATGGGTATTAATTAGAGAGTGGAGAATCAATTTCCCAAAAGTCTTCTGGTGGACCGCCAAGTAGTTCTTCTACCATTTGCCATCAGGTGCTGGGGCTGCTCTTTCTAGAAGATCCTATAGCGATTGCTCCCATACTCCTGTGGAATTCTATCTAGTCAAAACAGAATGCTGTATTTGACAGGGAGATAGTAAGGGACTGTGTAAGTTTAGATCTAGCTAGAGACATCCTGTGACTTGAGTAGATTACATGGGTTTTCCAGGAGATGGATGTGGGTCAGTATGTCAATGATCCAGAAAGCATGCAGTTAGTCAACAAGGATCATCTTAAAGCCCCATTGATTTCACATAGACGCACTATTAGAAATAGTCGCGATGAACTGAAGGCGGCCATGTCTAGACATGCTACCCTGTTAACCTGTAGCGGCTTACAATCATACTTCAATAGATGGCCTAACCAACAGCATAGGTATCTTTTAACGAGATTTCGTTTCAACAGCTTTCTTTTTTTGTGTCTTTCTCTTTGAATCATGATTGGTCGGTATATTTACTAAACCCTCACCTTCCCTGGTCTCTGTGATTTGCGATAAAGAAAAAGCACCTTGCGCGTACTTTTCATTTGTAAGTTCTATGTGCACCCCTGGAAGTCATTCATCATAACTTCATTAAAATGTTGTAGCTTTACACAATGTTTACCAGCTTTTAGGTATTTTCAGCAACTCCAGTAAGTCTAAATTTGTATTTTTACTGCAAGATATCCGAGGGAAGTCAAAAAGATCAGACATTTATTACCGTCAGAGTGCAATTTTACTAGATGAGGAGATTGTTTTAGCTATGTTGTTGTTTCTATAGATTTATTTTTGTCTTAGTTTTTACGTTTTTTAATGTTTAAATTAATTTATGTTGATGAATTTTTATGCAATTTCTGTGCATTTTTTTCTGTAACTTTTATGGCTTGGCTGTGACCTGCCAAATAAAGATTGATTGATTTGGCCTCACCTCACAACCTGTTTTGATCTAAGTTGGCATTTACAATAAATTCATAAGTTTGTTATCTCACTGCAACAGCCCAACATTTCAAGACAGTTCATTATTTTTTTCAAAAGTAGGCGTTCACTTTCCACAAGGGTGCAACACTGGTGCTTTGTATAGTTACTGTTATAATTGTAAGGGGAGGCGGCTCAATATTCATTTGAAGATTCAACATGTAAATAATGATTCTTCAATGAAAATAAAAGCAAAAAGACATCGCTCACTGGGGCATATAATCTTTGGCACTTTGCTATGCACAGATATAGAAAGGAAAAACCCCAGGTCATGCGCTGCTTTCATAACATTTTGTCAAGCACGCTTTGCATTTGGAAATGTTTACGTCATTTGCAATTTGCATTGGTCGCCATCTAGTACAGAGCGTTTTGCTTAACAGCACCTGTGCGTTTCCAGGCTCTATGAAACTGTGCAAACAATGCTACTTTTGTAATACGCGGGTGCCAATTCTAACACAAGTGTTTGCCTACAGGTTAGGGGATGAAGATGGTGGACAGATGGCTTTGAATCGAATGGCACCTATTTGGTAACAAACACCCTCGACTGATGAAAAGATAGTTTTCCTGCACTGAGGGAAGTAACATTTTGACTGAACAACCCTACCCCCACTACCCCTGAAATAGTTCACTATAGGTCTGGCCTTAGATCGCAGCTTCAACGTATGACTTCCCACATGGGTTCTGTTGTCTGATTCTTTGTTAAAGGGCCTGCTCACTATTTGAGACTTTTGAACCTTGCCTGTCGATTGTCCCTCAATCACTTCTAAGCAAATTCTAGGGTGTATTTACTATAGCTGAATTTCTTATGTGCAGTGCTTAATTTGTGAAGTAATGCGTGCCGGTGCCCAACTCTCTGCACAGAAGCATGCTACCGGTGCAATGAAATGTTGGTGGCCCAAATACCAAGGCTGCATAGCCTTAAATTCACCTCACAGCTCATTAATTTAATTTAATTTAATAGCGATTTCTAAAGCGCCTGGTGACCAAAGGGCATCCCCGCGCTGTGAATTTGCAATCCTGTTGAGGGGAAGGGGGGGGAGGAGAGGTACTCGTATGGGAACACTATTTAGGGAATAGGTGTGTTTTAAGTTTCTTGCGGAAAGCCAGGTAGTTAGGTTCGAGTCTGAGGGTCCGTGGAAGGGCGTTCCATCCAGCAGCCGCATGTACGGAGAATTGTCGTCCTCCTGTGAGAGTCTTTTTAAATCTAGGTATGCTGGCCAGGTTCTCATTCTGAGATCGTAGAGATCTGGTTGTTGTGTAGGGGGTGATTATTTTTCTGAGAATCTCGGGGCCAGTACCGTTGATCAGCTTATGTGTTGTGCACATCGCTTTG
Organism: Triturus cristatus; assembly: GCF_964204655.1. Lineage (NCBI taxonomy): Eukaryota > Metazoa > Chordata > Amphibia > Caudata > Salamandridae > Triturus > Triturus cristatus. The sequence goes on along the minus strand of NC_140588.1, from coordinate 468,543,143 downwards.
AATTGCACCCTCTGGCGCACAGGGAGCCAGTGCAGAGCTTTGAGAGCCGGCTTGGCGGACACTCTGGAGGGGAGGTTAGTAAGAAGGCGTGCCGCTGCGTTCTGTGTCCGCTGAAGTTTTGTTAGGGTGGCCTCAGGGGCTCCTAGGTAGACCATATTACTGTAGTCCAGGCGGGACAGTACCAGTCCCTGGATGAGTAGTTTCCTAGAGTTAGGTGGCAGTAGGGGGAGAATCTTGCGGGTTGTGCGTAGGAGCCCGAAGCAGGTGCCTGAAGTTTTCGCTGCTTGTGTCTTCATAGACAACTCGGGTTCGAGCCACACGCCGAGTGTTTTAATTTCACGCTTTGGGGGTGGGATTTCCCCGAATACGTCAGGCCAAAGTGCTGGGGGGATGGTCGTCCATTGTTTCCCTAGGAGCATGACCTCCGTCTTTGACCCATTGAGTTTTAATGATGAATTATTCATCCAGTTATGAATCCCTGTAAGACAGTTGGTTAGGTTTTCTGGGTGGTCTATCAGTTGGGACAGGGAGACGACCAGCCGAGTGTCGTCAGCATAACTTACCATTTTTATATTAAATGGTGTCACCACGTCCTCAAGGGGGGCCATATACGCGTTGAAAAGCGTCGGACTCAGGGAGGAGCCCTGAGGGACACCGCTTGTGAGAGGAAGAATGGATGAGTGGTGATTGTTGTCCCATACTTGGAATGTGCGCCCTGTCAGGAATGACTCAATCCAACTGTATGCCGTCCCGGTTAATCCTGCATCCGCCAGTCTATGAAGAAGGACACGATGGTTGACTGTGTCGAAGGCTGCGCTTAGATCCAGGAGGATCACTGCCACTGATCCTCCTGAATCTAGTATGCGCCTTGCTTCTTCAATGACGGCGAGGAGTGCGGTGTCTGTGCCATGGCCCGGGCGAAATCCAGTTTGGGATTGCCTGAGTATTTTGTTAGTCTCAAAGAACTGAGATAGTTGAGCATTTACCAGTTTCTCAGCTACTTTGCTGATACCCGGGAGCAGTGATATTGGTCGATAATTCGCCAAGTCTGCTGGATCTAGCTGGGGTTTTTTTTGGAGTGCTTTTACAACAGCACTCTTCCAGCTATCAGGTACAGATCCGCGGGCGAGCGAACTGTTGATAAGTTCTGTGACGGTGGGCACGATGACCGAGGCTACGGTTTTAAGGAACCTGATCGGTGCTGGGTCCAGAGGTGAACCGCTTTTCATTTTCATCAGTGTTCTTTCCACCTCTAAGCAAGTTACTGGCCGAAATGTCGGCAGTGCGGGGCGCGGATTGCTTTTGGCCTGGTCGAGGGGTAATCGGCTTTCCATGTGACTGGTGGGGTCGGGGGGTGGGAGAGTCGCCAGGATTCTTATGATTTTATCGTTAAAGTAGTTAGCTAGTTCATTGCTGCGGTCAACTTTAGGGGTGGTGGAGGTGGTAGAATTGGGGACTTTGAGCAGTTCCTTTACAATTAAGAAGGATTCCCTGGCTGAGTTGGATGATTCTTGTATCCTTGTGTCATAGTGTGAGGCTTTGGCTTGTCTGATGGCCTCTTTGTAATGTCTGACTGTGATCTGGTATGCCTCTTTATTGGCGTGCTGCCAGTTTCTTCTCCAAAGCCGTTCGGCTTTTTTACAGTTTTTGCGGAGTATTCGGAGATCCATAGTATACCATGGGGCTGACCCAGGTTTACCGTTTTTGTTTTCCCTAGTTCTAATTGGGAGTACTGAGTCCAGGGAGGAAGTAATCCATTCTCTGTATTGTTTGTCGGCAGTAACCGGGTCTTCCGCGTGTGCCGGGGTCGTCCTTTCTAGGGTTTTGGCCCATTCTTCCATGGGGAGTCTAGACCAGGTCCTGTCTCTGCTATAGGTGGGCGGAGTTTGGGGTTTCCTGAAGATTCCAGGAAGTTGGCAGGAGACTAAAAAGTGGTCTGTCCAGGGCAGGGAAGAGCCTCCTTCGGTAGTATTGATGGCGAACTAGTGAAAACAGGGTCCAGTAGATGACCCTTGATATGGGTGGCTCCGGAGTTAATCAACTATCAGACACATCTGCACCTATATCTCACTCTTGTAGTTTCGTTCTTTCTTCCTTTGTACTGTAGATGCATCTGTCATGTGCAGGCCTGTGGGCTCCACCTCATCACTTCTTGAGGGGCTGTAATATTGAGATCATCTACCAAGGCTGGCTGTTCGCTCACTGTCATGACTGTCCGTACCCAGAGGAAGCGGGCAATCAATACAATTTAAAGAACAAGATTATACTGTGGTATACTTATATTAATGATAGGTAGCTCATTTTGCATAACAAGTGTAAAATGAACAGTTAATATATTGTGTCCTTAGGTAAAAGTATCTTTCCTGGAACTGTCAGGAATGGCCTCTGTATGGCTTCCTGAAGCAATACATTCAATGTTTTATTTATAAGTTGTTATAAACTACACATGATTAATACACATATACCACAGTGAACCCTTATCATTTACATTAGATAGCCTATATCCAAGGCATGCCGTGGGCTGATCCTGGATTGCTCCTGGGTGGAGCCTATAAAAACCCCTGAAGGAAGAACAATTATTAAATGTAGGTAAATTTCAAGCCTTCTAGCTCCAATTATTTTTTTCTGCCATTCTGTGTCTAGGCGTAACCAATTAAAACAGATGAACAGCACCACTCTGGACACTCACTCGCAACACCAAAACACTTGCCTCATAGCCCACACTGCAAACACTCTTTCAACAAAGAATCAACCACAGCATGGCGTTCTGCTCACCCACTTAAGCACTTCAGTACCTTGTCAGGTGCATGAAGTGCTATACAAATGCAACAATACTTTTTAAGTGCAGTACATTTTTATTAAGTTTTGACAGCATGATACGTACAGCTTTCGACCATATCAAAGGTATCGGCAAATATTAGCTAATGTACTTAGAAACCTATCTGGGGAGACAGCCCCTTGTTGCTGCAGAGCTGTTCAAGGATACGATGCCTCAGCGTGAATCTCAATAAACATTAACCAAACACTCAAAGTATAACAAACCTTCCAAGTGTAGTAGCATCATGCCATCTCAGGTGATCGTTCATCTTCCTAGTCAGCAGTCCCGCCCCTCTCAAGTGGTACATGGAGACTCTTGTGCTTTGGTGTCCTCCCTTATTAGAAAACGAATGCATCTAATCTAAGCATTACATAACTGTGTAGGAAGCGGACTCTTTATGTGGTATAGCACAAAATTGATATACAACATAAAGAGTCAAGTTGTTCCCTTATGAGTGGACAGGAGATTGCTATGCAATCCAAAGTGGTTCATTAGGGGGTAGTGTGGTCGAGAAGCCATAGGCTTAACACCGAGGAGTGCAAGAAATTTGCAATTACACACAAAGTTTAATAAATGACACACATGACTCAAGATGGAGATGCACACCAATTTATAAAATTACCAAGTTCCCTTTATATAGGTTTAGGCATCAGAGAAAAATGAATCAGGTAGATAAATTTTTAAATATAAATTATTTTCACTTTAAAAGGTAGACACAGTGCAATTTCTGAGTTCTGCAGTGTTATCCTATTGAAGGAAGAACACGTTCTGCAAACAGTTATAATACAGTGACTTACAAGACCAATCTCCAGGAGTTAAGGTGAGTGGTGGGCAAGGTCCAAGGCAGCACCAGCAGTACACCACCAGTGGCACGAGGGCCACTGAGAGCATCTGGAGCCCAATGTATTTAAATGGAGATCGGTCACTGCGGAAAGAGGCGGCAGGCTCTGACCAGGAGGCCCATCAGGCTGAACCGGCACGTGGGCTCATGCCTTGCGATACTCTGGGATGGGGAGGGGGCAACTTTGGTCCTCTTCTACAAAGCCCAGGGGCGACGGTACACAAGTGTCCTTAGGTGTCAGGTTTTTTAGTACTGGAGGAATCTCGGTTGAGGGGTCCTGCGTGCAGAGGCTGCAGGCGTCGTCGGGGAGTCTAGGAGGGATGGAACTACGATGGTCTTGAGGACCTTGTTAGCACCGGTGGCCCACTTCAACTCGGGCCGAAGGAGATTGGTGCAATGGTTGTTTCAGGTGTCGGGTTTTGTCGGTTCCGGAGGCCTCAGAATCCTCTCTTTTGGAATTTCTTCAGAATAGGTCCACTGTTCACAGGAGGTCTGGAGTCCTTTTCGAAGTCCTCCAAGGTTTATGGAGTCAACAGCTGCAGGACAAGTTGACTTTGGCGCAGTTTTCGGCGAGGGATGTAGACAGGCCGGCCGGGATGATACCATGACAGCAGCTTCTTCTCTCCTCTCTGCAGCTCTTCAGTGTCCGCTCTCTTCTTAGGTCATCAGGATCTTCTTCTCTGGTGCCAGGGGCTCCCCTATATACAGAATATAGGGGTGTAAGAGGAGTGTATGGTTGTAGCCACTGGGCTACTGACCCTTGGGGTCCCCAAGCCCCTTGTATGACCACTTCCTGTGGGAAGTGGGCATAACCCTGTGCCAGAATTCTTAAGTATGCCATCACAAAGATGGCTACTTCTGAAAATTGTGTCCACCTCACATCAACCCACCTTAGGGGTGGTACTAACCTGAAGGTGGCATGCCTACCTGACTAGCTCATTTTCTAGCCTGTCCCAATGCCAAGGGGGTCCTGGACAAAGGGGTTGGCTTCCTCTCTTGTGAGGGGTGAGCCAGATTCGAATTTCAAAGAAGGCAGCCCGCTGAGGCTTGCCGCCCAAGGAAGGCTAATCAGCAGGTCATCCTGTGGGAAGGGGCGTTACACCCTCTTACCAGATAGGCTTTTGTTCTGGGTCTCCTGAGAGCAGAAGCTCTCACCCTAGGTCGTCAGAACAGTGTCTCGGGTGGCATGCTGGCAGTAACCAGTCCGCAAGCACTCCAGAGGCTGGTAGGTTTCCAGGGGCACCTCCAAGGTGCCTTCTGGGTGCATGTATTGGTAAATCCAACACTTGCATCAGTGTGGGCTTACCAATACGAGATGTCTGATACCAAACATCCCTACTTTCAGTGAAGCCATCATGTAGCTGGGAACTCATTTAAATCAGTGTCCAGCACATGTTTTAAAATGGCTTTCCTGGTCACTTGTACTGGTAGTAACAGGACTGACCAGCACAGGGGCATATCTGCTCCTGCAGGTATGCCCTCACAAGTAATAGTCAGCATCCTGCCTTGGCTGTCAAGCCTGCTGTAGGGGTTTCCTAGAAACTGCAATCCTGTACAAGGAGGTCGCAGGACAGATATGGCCTCCACGTTTTACAAGTATGTATTCCGAGCATTATAGTGAATCCTATCCGTAGCATCTGGGTTAAGTGTGGACAGGAGATCAAGTTCAGCATACACTCATTTTCTAATATCCTGGTGCTGCTGTGGCCTTCCAAGCCATTGCCCTGAAGCGCTTCACCAGGACCGAGGCTAGGTCCACAAAGTCCCACAAGTGTTTAGTCTTTTTTTATGTGCGGGTTGACAATCCCAACAGAGGATGGGCTCTTTAGGTATCAGCTTACCCATAGGTCAGTCAAGTGTTGGGCCACCTCATCCCAGAATCTGGACACTACTGCGCATTGACAGACCAAGTGGGAGAAGTCAACTGTCTAAGCGTAGAGTGTGCATTCGGTCAATGCACCCGATACATATGCCCCAGATGAATTGAGGTCAAGTAGGTGTGGTGCTGACAGATAAATTGAGCATATTCCAATATTAAATTTTTGAAGACTGTCTTAACACTACCCAGATATTTCAGAAATTTATCATCAGCCAAATCAAGGTGCAGGTAGTCCACCACCACAACTTCAGCTGGCCCTTTGATATGCCCCTCCCCTGCAGCAATGCTGCATATAATAGAGTAATGGCTTTACAGTTGTATCCATATGTGAGCAGGGCCTGCAATCCAGCAGAAGCCACAGGTTCTTTGTGTGTGGGGTCCCATATCCAGGTCAATTGGTCCTGTAGTGCACTGAACAACAGGAAGCTGCCTGGTCCTATGTCAAATCCTTCCCTCAGATCGTCGAAGGGAGCCAACACCCCATCACTGAACAGGTCCCCAACTGAGGATTCTCATAAGGGTCGAGCGTTGTGATGTCATGTAAGCCAGTAACTATCGGACAGGGCCCACAATAGCAGCTCTGGTGCATGAGGGGTTGGCCTGGTCCTTGGTTGGACAAACATATCGCAGCACCATTTTGCCACTGTCATAAGTATATTACTGGGATGGTAACTATCTCTGGTCATGAGCCTCCGTAATAGGTGGATGCCACCTAGTCTTGTTAGAACATGATCCAGTTCCAGACGAATCCAGTCAGAGAGCCAACGTTTCCACCATTGAAGCTGGGGTTCAGTGTAGTACAGTGCATAGATGCAGGCTCTCCCAATCCCCCCTCCACAGGGGCGCGTATAATTGAGGCAGCCACCCTACGTCATCCATTTCCCTATATCAAGGCAACTAGCAGCGATCACACTTCACACACAAAAAAAAAAATTCTGTAGGGGTCCGGGACTGTAGTAAACATGCCAAGGGCTCCAGTGTGACAGCAAAAAAAAAGTTATCTACGCTGCTCCCTATTGTGCCGTGAAATTCGGGGTCACTCAAAGCCTCCCTATTGAGATGACGCATGGGTATCCGTGAGCACAAGAGCCCAGTTAAGGGAGTTTCAGGGGGTTGTGATCTGACAGTGTGCACCTCAAGTATTCTATACCCATCATGTTCAGCCTCGCTACACCGTTACAATAACAAGCATTTGCAATGCAATCCGTCTCGCCTTTGGGACCTTATATGTATTTAGCTATGCAGCAAATTAGCCTGGGTGCTGAAACATCTACTGTTCTTTAACATGGAGGGAAAGTAAGCACCAAGCTGCGTGACACACAAGGTATGGGAACACATGGAGAGAAATACTGCCTTTCAGCAGGAAATGGTATAGTCCAAAGCTCTGTTTTTAATATAAAATCAGGGCCTTCAGTGGTCATATCACTGAAAATACAAGATTTGAAAAAAATATTGTCTACGGGTGCTCGTGGAAGACAATTTCTATGGACTTGAATCTAGAGAATGCTCAAGTGATTCTGGTATTTTACTGACCTCTGCTGGTCGTTTTCTATTAAGAAAGTTAAATAGAGGCAGTTGCCAGAAAAAGTTGCCAGAAAAAAAAAAAAAAGAAAGTCCCTCAGCAGAAGTCAATTCTGGTATTTTACTAACCTCTACTGGTTATTTTCTATCAAGACAGTTAAATAGAGGCAGTTGAACAGAAAAAAAAGTCCCTAAGAGGAAGCAAACAAGTCCTAGGTCTGATCTCTAGAGCCCACAAAGTACATACACATACAAGTATATACTAAAGTATATACACAAGAGGTCTTGAATGCTCGACCTAAAAAATATCAATTCTAGTGAGCAGGGCATGCAGCCCTGACTGAAATGGGTAGTCTCTAGTCTCAGGATGGTGTCCTTACCATGCCTCGACCACATGAGTGTTTACAGCTCATTGTTGCAAGGATCTAGAGCTCGCCATTGTAAATGTGTCCCATAATGGGGGTGGGAGGGGTTAATCTATTATGTCAATATTTGGAACACTGTTAAAATCTCCTCACATTGGTGTAGTGAAGCAGGGCCCAGTACGTCCTTCCAAAAACGCCTACAGCCCTGTATTGTGACGGAATCACACGAGAAACACGGTCAATTCTTACTACTAAAATTATTCATTTCTTTTTCACATTTTTACACTACTAAAGTAAATTGCGATCTAATTGCATCATCGTTGTAGGACACCAATTCTTAGTGGGCAAAGAAGGGGGGGGGGTCTACATTATGGTGATAGAAGCACCCAAGCTTCCAAGTCACCCACTATACAGCTAATCTACATGGCTGCCCATCGGCATCCAGCAGTGGTCAGGGTTCTCGGCATTGGGCTCACCAGGTTGCAGGCTTCTCAGCTTCCAAGGCCCTGTGGCTGTAACAGGGAGTCAGCCAACTGACTCCTGGAGTCACTTCTGTCTGGCAACATGGGCAAATGTTTCCATGAGTGGGCACCACATGCACAGTCCTCAAGTTCACCAGGTACAGGCAGTCTTTGGTGCATCCTCTCTTTGCTGGTTCCAGGGAGCAGCAGGGCAGTCCTTCTTCGGGTCTTCTTTCAAGAAGTAGTCATCTGAGGTCTAGGTGCCAGGGGTGCCACTTTTATGCCCGCTACAAGCTTAGGGGGTGGTGTGACTAACTAGCCAATGAGGTACTAGGTTTCCTCCTGCCTGATAACTTCTTGTGAAGTGTAGCATCTTGTTATCCCTGAAATGTACTATTCTACCCACTCCAAAAATTGTGATAATTTTCTATTGGTGTGTGAAGCTCCCTTGTGGAACCCAAAGGTTTGGCTACCTCGGGCCTACTAAAAAAGGCATGACAATAGGTTTCCCTCTCTGCTCGAGATGCCAGCCTGTCTGCATAAGCAAATGAGCAGCCCCTTCAAAATGTGACTAGCATTTGCCTTCAAAAGCAGCTTTTCCTTTGAAGTTTGCAGTTTGTGCTTACATCCATCTTCCCTAGACAGGTCCTTTGTTCCTCTTCCTGAGAGTCGTTCTCACTTCTTCCCAGGAAGGTAGCAGAATGTCTCGGAGACAGCAGCTGTTTGCAACAGAAATGGCTACTGAAAAACTTGGGCAACAAAGTAGCAACTTTCTAAAATAATTATATTAAATTTGATTTTGGCAACAAGTTGGGTTTAATGTAACAATTCTTTTCATACCTTGAAGTATTAGATTGAGTAGTCCCATCTGGAAGTGAGCACTGCTGAGTATACAGCGTGTAACTCCATGCAAGCCAATCGGTTTACTAGCATTACTACAGTTAATATAACAATGTGAGGTTTTTGCTGTCAGCACATTAAAGTCATCAAAACACAGATCCTTCTTTTTAATATAATGCACACTGCCTTTAGGGTATGTTAGGCCTACCTTAGAGGCAACTTATAAATATTAACAAGCACTGGCAGTGCTAATAAGTCTAACTTATGAATGCACTGTCAAGTCAGACCTAAACATCCATGTCAGTTAATGACTGCCCTCCTCCCATCTGTGATGCTGCCAGAGAAAACACCATAAATGATCTAGTTATCTAGGCATTTAAATAGCATTACAATGCCGTGTGTGTGCCTCTGAAAGTTCAACCTTGAGCAGCTGGATAAATAAAATGATCACTGTTGTGTAGAGGACAAGCACTTTTTGTGGAAGCGGACAACTTTTGTCCAATCAAAACATGTACTCATGGCTCCCAACATGTGAGCGAAGCCAAAGTTCACATAATTGTCTGGTGACAGCTGCACTAACAAGCCAGACCATAAAAAGGAAGGTTTGGGATTTGCCCAGGGTTGAAATGGTAAAGATGACTTAGCAGTTTAAGAACTGATTTACCAGTCTGCAAAGGCAACCCGGGAGTCATGCTTTTCTCACTGGTGGCACTCATAGTGGTACAATTTAGTGCTCCTGTTGACGAGGGTCACTTAAGTTACAGGCCCTTGGTACATTTGCTACCACATACTAGGGAAATAAGTATGTTAACTTATGCCAATTGGGGGGCTCATATCCTGGGCATGGTTGGCAGGTCCCAGTGCACTTTCAGAGTCAAAAAACCAGCAGCATCAGTCCAAATGTTTGGGAGTGAGCATGCAAAAAGAGGCATTTCCTTATTATTTTTTTTGTTGCATCTTTTATATAGCGCAAACTCGACCCGAAGGTATTGGGGCGCTGTACATGAGCACCGTATTTACATTACATATTCAGGCACGGGGAGATTAAGTGATTTGCCCAGAATCACAGGATGTGGATGCGACCCCAAGGCTCGAATCCTGGTTTCCAGCACCAAAGTCGGCAGTCTAGCCGACGGACCACATCCTCTCCCCTACATGTACCAGTCCCATTAGTGACAGAACCGTCTGTACCGACAATACTTCAAACTGCTGAACCGCTACAGCTGTTCTGTTGACAGTAATATCCGCGAAAATACTAACTGGCAGAGTGTCAAAAGTAACTGTTCCATTCATGACAGTTCCTTTGGTGGGCGTGTTACAAGTAGCAATTCTGACAGTAACAGTCCTATTAGTGACAATCACAACAGCGAGTATCCTTTTAACGGTTGTTGTGTAACGGATGGCCTAATTAGTATCAGTCCTGACCTCGGCAGTCCATATAGTGACAGCCAAGTCAGTGGTCCTATTAATTACTGCCGACAGTCATTTTGTGACATGGGTTGGAGTGTGCTTATGGGAGCTCAATGGATGTCAGGAGGCATTCTTCCAGTTCAACTCCACAGACAGGTGGACTTAGTCAAGTTTCCGGCTCTGCTTCCAGCTCCCCCTCTCAAAATTCTGACAGAAAGATATTTCTTTCTTTCCCCCTCCTCTACCCCTCCCCCCCCCTCTCCCACCCCCCAAGCTTACAATGCCAGGAGAGGGGTTCTTTATTTTTGGCTTGCAATGTTGGCAGATGGTTTATTTTCTCTTTCCCCAAGTATGGCAACAATCCTTTGTTTTCCCCCAACAACAACCTGCATCTGTTATTTGGCTTGTCAGGTGTACTTAAAGGGAAAACAATATTTGCAATTAATGGCACAGTATGAGGTCAAAGTAAAGTTAAGAAAGTCCCAAATATCTTTTTTTTAAAAACACCTTCAGATCAAAAACAGGAAGATGGGTAAATATAAAAATCAAAACACTCTTCTGGGTTCTTATGTAATATAGGATACCACTAGGGATCAGAAAACAGAACAGAAAATATTAATTGCTGTGTGATAAGAGCAATATTGCAGATGTCTGATCCTGTGGTAACTGGGACAGACATCTTCAAACAAATATGTATTTCCAGATAGGAAACAATCAATATAGGCAATTTTAGAGAAAAATACAGCCACTTACTTACTTTCATTTTGCCGAGAGATTTGCTGTTAGTTCCACTCGGACATGCATCCATTGATTTAAGAACCTTACTGCACATATTTTACACAATCCAACTATATTCACAAGAAGATTTCTTCATAACCATTGTGTGCCAAAACAACTGTTGACCAAATCAAAAGGTGATTTTTATGCACCTTGGTGATTTTCTGTGATCATACAGAACAGCACATATTAGGAAAAACATATGGGGAGTATGTATATCACATAAAAATGCAAAGTATTGCCATTAGAAATCGTTATTAAAAAAATTGTGTTTAAAAGAGAAATATATAAAAGTAATTTTAACAAGCACTGGCAAAGCCAATAAGTACTGTCTTTTGGCTTTGCCAATATGTTCAACATCAGCAAAAAGGGCCAAAAATTGTGCCGAAGCATTTTGGGGTGCAGCAGGTGCTTAAGAAAGGAAGGAGCTTATGGGCTCCAAATTGCAGCTTCTGGGTCCTGCAAAAAGAAGAAAACAAATAAATAAGTTCGAGGGGAAACCAAAAGTGGATTGGGGGTAGAGTAAGAGTAGTGTGGGATGAGAAAGGTTGGGTGGGTGGGTTGCAAAAATTAAATAAAAGCAGACGACAAAAAGAGGTGGGAAAGGTGGAGATAGCAACGAATGAGTTGGAGTGGGAGCAACACAGGGAGAATGCAGTGCTAAACGAAAAAGAAAAACATATTTCTCTGAATGTAAGCAGTGGAGTGACACAGGAGACACCGCACTATTACAATTTTGTGAGGAGCTAGGCTTAGCGTGGGCCCCATTAATCCCTTGAATGCTGAGTGGCAGTTCCTGCAATCTTTCAGTTTTGACTTTTTGTATTGTCTCCCCTCAACCTGCAGTTGATGGAAGACAATACATAAAGTCAAAACTGAAAGATGCCACTAAAAATAAGGACTTTAAAAAATGTATATAATAACTCTTCAGAAAAGTGTTAAATGTGGGAGATACAACAGACGTAACACTGGAAAGGGTTCACAGAATTGGAAGGAGATTAAAAAACCCAAGAGAGAGAAACCAAAGGACATAGTAGTCATATTAATCACCTACCCATTAAAAGAACAGATTCTGAATGTGGGGAGAATGCAATAGACATGTAAGTGACACTCTTTCAAGGCATGGCTGTTACAACACTATTAAAAAGGAAGCAGTACCACCGAGTGGTGAGATATTAAGTGAAAACGTAAATGAGAAAAACAAAAGATATTGATGGCTCTTTTAGGAGGAAGTGGAATGGCAAAAATATCGAAGTCTCATTAGAGGAAAAGGACACAAAGATTTTGGACGTTCCAGGGGATGAGGATGACCTTGGAATAGAATTCAGGACAAACCACAGGGAGTAACAGGGGCAAAAAATGGTTACCATGAAGTGGAAAAAAACAAATGCCTCAGACAGAGTAAAATGGAGAGGAGGACAAGTGAAAATCGGTCTTCCTCATCTGGAATTAACCATGCAGAAACAAACTCAGACACAGGGGAATATAAGGAAGTAATTTATTAAAAGGTATAATGAAGATCTTAACATAAAAGTACACCGGAAGAAGGATGGGAGCAATGGAAGAACTTTGTCTTGATGACTTCTGAATTTTCCGGGCACCAGGGGTGTACTGAAGAGTAGACACCACAGAAGGTTATAGTGTTAGTTCCTTTATATCAAAAAGATTGTAGTACAGTTGGTGCTATGGAACTTTACACGCCTCTCATCAATTTTAGTTAGCAAGTTCTTAAATGTACTTTTGTTTCAAAAATACAATTTAAATGAAGGGGAAAATTCACCTGTAGGGCAGCACCGATATTGTAGAAGGAGTAAAGTTTATAGATCTCTAGTTGATAAGATGTCATCAAACTACTGCCGATGAATGTGTGGGACCTCAACTACCCAAATAAAAGATACAGAGTAAGACACTTTGTTCATACAAGATACCCACCTGAGAGGGGAAGACCAGAAAAGAATGAAACAAAAACCTACCCGCACAATTTCAAGCATCACACAATAGTAGAACAGTGGAAGTAGCAACATTCATTAAACAAGGCACACCCCTACAACACGTCGTCACTAGAAAAAGTTCCTGAAGGGAGGTATATAGATTTCCAATTTGAGCATATATGGCACTACGCTCATTAATTTCTCAGGTGTCTTTTCTTAGCAAAGTACCTTACATACTTGGTAGCCAGTCACAAGGCGATGTAGTGGCAGGTGGAGATTTAATTTAGTCTGCGATACTCCTTTAGATAGATCTAAGCCCCAAGGACAGGCGACCAAAGCAGCTAGTAGGAAACTGAAAGGATTGATGTCGGACATGAGTCTCTTTAACACTAGGAGAATGATTCATGCAATGGCTAGGGACAGCACCTAATTCCCATCAGCATACAGAATGTTCGCGAGGACAGATAACCTTTTGTCAATAAGGCAATGAGAAGTAGAATTTAGAGAGCGGATATCAGTGTAATTTCAATATCTGACCATGCTTATATCTTACTAGAAAGGAAGGCAAGCGGGCCCAACAGATACAAGCAAAGATAGTGGCTCAATTATTACATAGTGAGAGACCAAGGACATACGTAAGAAATTAAATAAAGAAATACTTGCACATACACCAGGATGACAGAGATAATCAATTCAGGAGCAAAGACTAGAAAATGAAAGTATTAGAGAATAACTTATAGAACACAAGCAAGCAAATAAACAGCAGAATACAGCTAGATGAACAAGTAAATGAATCAACTAAATGGGCAACTGTGTTGAGAACTAACATGGCAGAGCATACTCGCCTGCAACTACAACAAACCATTTACTTCAAGGGCAATAAAGTAGGCAGGCTGCTAGTGAGGCACTTGTGGGTCAGACAGAACAAATTGTATATTTTAAAAGAGCGGACTAGCAAGGGGAGAATTGTTAAGGGCTAAAGGGAAAAGGCAGAGACTCAGGGACGTTTACTAGTCCTTACATAGCAGGGGTAGGATAGAATGCTGATGCATGTGCAAACAGTCGAGCTGGACAGGCTGATAGAAGCACCAAATTCAAGGAAGGCTCCTAGGATCCTATAATTGAGTAAATCTCTGGGACCATACAAATTTTTCACTTATTTTTTACAAAACCTTTGCTGAAGTTCCTGTTGACTCCCTCGCAGAGCTATTCAACACCTCAGGGGAAGAAGCAAGGATTACACTCTCCATGACGCAGACCATCATAACTCCAATTCCAAAACAAAAGGAAGATGCTAGGAAGTGCAAATCTTACAGACCAATTGTGCTTGTAAATACTTGTGCTAAATTATTTACTAAGGTCCTAGCATGACTATTAGACATACCTGCTGGCGTTGACTGGCACAGACATGTCTGGATTCATAATGGTACACCTGAAATATGACAACTTCAGGAGAGCCATCAGTTTAATAGAGAAAGCAAAAAGAGAAAAAGACCCCAGTGATCTTGGTCATCATAGATGCTGAAAAGACATTCAACCATGTAAGCTGGAGCTTCTTCAAACTTGTGTTTAGGACGAAAGGATTTGGTGATAAATTCCGTAGCTGGATCTGACAGCCTCCATAAGGCGATATCTTAGGAATACCATTTGGTGGTTGGAGGGTAGGCAACACAAAGTTTGCTTATTGGCAGATGATGATCTGCTGATGCTAACCAATCCGGAAGAATTGCCAAATATCATGGTGAAGTAGCTGAAACACTGAACAGATATCACATATAAGCAACAAAGATAATTCTGAGATTTCAGGATTTGAACATGGCCAAGAACCAGGTCAATAGGCTACAAACTATGCACCCATTTTGATGAGAAATGAAAATCTTCCACTTTTTTAGGAAAAATCTCACAAACTCTCTTGAAACACTCCTGGTGGCCAACTGGCCTATACCCACCATAACCATAAGGAGGGTCTGAACAAATTGAAGCATATCCTACTGTTGTGATTTAGGTAATTGGCCACGGTGAAAAGGAACATGGTTACTGTATCTCTTTCATGGAATTACATAAGAAAGAGAACAAGATGTTAAAGAAAAAGATTGAACGTTTTGTTTGGGTGGTGACAGAGGGCAAGGGTACATAGGAAAATAACAATGGTGGTGAGAACCTGGGGCAGTTTATCAAGCCCTGGCATTTAGAGATATTACCAGACAGTATAGCTCTGGCTTCTCCCTCTCTGGGCCCTATGAGAAACAGACAAGATATGGGCCCGGGCCATAATGGGGAGGAAATTGTGGCACCTACTGTGGCTCCCACAGAAAGCTATTGTGTACAGCAGAATAGCTATGAATAAACAAATTCAAACATGGGACTCAGTGGAAGTGCCTGATGAAATTCCTTTCTTTTTTGACTCCACTTAACTATAATGCAGACTTCACCCCAGTCACAAAGGGCCTGGTCTTCAGCAGGTGGAAAGCTGAAAGGTGCCAAATTTTGAGGAATATGTTTAATAAAGGGAAGATTACATTGTTTGACCAATGCAAACTAGAGTTTAAGCGTATCGAAAAGGACAGGTAGCCATATGTGCAATTAAGACACTGCTCCATCTTCAGAGCAAAGAGGTGAGTACAACAGATCTAAAGTCATTGGGGGAGAGGCATAGGAGGTGGGCAAATCTTTATGATTGGGCAATGAAAGAGAAGATTCAGAATAGTAAACCCTGTGTGAAGATAAGATCACATTCTTTAAAAGAGTACTGCTCATAGGGAACAGTTACAAGAAGATGTACAGCTGGTACCTCGCTCTACAGAGACTTACAGCTATATATACAGGCACATCTGACCTTTGCTGGAGGTGTGAGATGACAAAAAGAGGCCCCACTGTCCACATCTGGTGGATGTGGCTAAATTTACAAGGATTTTGGAACAAAGTGCTCAGCAGAATTAGGCAGATTAAGCAGATTCTAAGATATCTAATCTTGGAGCTGCTAGTTTTGAGCGTTAGATGCCTCTGGACCTCTGAAGTGTCAAAGTGAGACAGAGTTTGGCTGCTGCACTTGTTAACCGCAGCTTGACACCTAATTGCGATCCACCCACATTGATCCAGAGGTATCACAAAATATGGAATGTATTGGCCACAGAGAGAAATGTGTAAGCTAAAAAGCTGCAATGAATTTAAAAACATCTGATAACCTTTGATCAGACATGTCACTCAAACAACACACAACCACAACAAGACTTGGTGTGATTAGTCCTGAATTACTGAGCAGACCTCGAGAAATCGACTTGCCCACTCGCTATGGCGAGTCAAATTTTAGCACGGCAAACTATTTTTAGGGCCTTCTGGCCTGTTCTGGTGAGCTGATAAAGTATAGGTGTTCTGTTATGCCAGAAAGTGAATGAGCAACAAAGAAGCCTTTAAATCTGGTTTTTAGTTTTCCACATTTGCTCTGCATGGAGAGACAGAGGTCAAATATCAGCTTATATCTTACAAGTTAGGATCACACAATTTAAGACCTGATTATGGCTCAAGTACATTGTAGTTATGTCGAGCAGATTATTCAAGTCACTAGACCTGCAGGTCTAGTGACATTTTAAAGATTTTTCAAGGCCTGCTGAGATATGGGTACAACCAACCCAGGCAAGATGTGAAACATATGCAAGAGTAAAACATATGAAAGAATAAAACCTAACCAGAGCCAAAGTCATGCATTCTGTTTTTCTTCCTATAGCAGCATGTAATTTGGCAGTGAACTACTTTATACATGTAAGTTCTATACCAGGGGTCTCCAACCTTTTCTGTAATAAGAGCTACTTTTGTTACAGAAAAATCCTCCAGTGCTACTATTATTATTAGCTTTGTAATAGTGAACACATCAGACAAGATTACATCTGTGGTCACCCAATGCAAAGTTACCAGCAGTGATCACCTCAGCTCATAGGTATAGTTGCCAGCAGTAATGTACAAAAAAGGCTTTATAAATTTGTAATGTCTCTACATGGGTTATACATAACCGCCACCACTGCAATGCTCCTGGCACAAAGGAAATATTAGCAATAATGCTGTCCAATGCTGCATGATTTAGGACTCAAACATCAGCTTTAAATATATTTTGGAAATTCAACCATTTTTCTCCAAACATTAGCTTAGGAGCTCTGGAAATACACATATTTACCTCACAAATGCTGACTTTTCCATTTTGGGACACATATTAATTCAACAAAGCAAAAGCTTTTTAGTATTTTTGAATGCACACCCTAGAGCTACTTAGAATGCACACTCTAGAGCTACTTAGAGGTAACAGTAGCTCACAAGCAACTCATTGGAAAAGCCTGTCCTATACCATTATAAGATCACAATAAAAAAAAAGCTTCATTGTAAAAAAACAAAAAAAGAGGCTCCACAAGTTTGATGGGTGTTGAAGTAACCCACAGTGAAGTTCAGTTCTCTGGTCGAAAGAGCTCCATCCAGTCAAGTTATTTTTACCTACAAACTTACAAAAATTAAGGAAGGGGGGGTTCAACCCAACAGATCATTCCGGAAGGCCTCAAAGCTGGATAATACACCAGTATTCTATGTCAGGACCAGAGGCGAGGATTATGTTCTACTTTTTTCACTTTATTTATAACAGCATCCATCTTAAATCGAACAAAAAAACTTCATTTTCTTTGAACCATCGGGAAAATGAAGATTATTTCAACCAATCAGCAACAGGTATCCCCTCTTCATATACCTCTGTCGATTCTCTTTCCCCGTCTTTCTTTGCTGCTCCAGTAGCCGTCAAGAGAAGTGCTGAGTCTGGGGCCTTTATTTTCCTTTAATATGCGTGATTTGATGGTACTACGCTCGCATATGCGCTTTTATTGTATTCTGTGATTATACTATTATTATACCATGTTGGATGCGGGAACACTTCTTAGCGACCGTGACAAACATTTCTTCTTCCTCGGATGAGGCCCGGGGCCTCGACACATCTCCTGACATGGTTTTCCCCCCCCTCACTTTGATGGCAGGAGCTCGGTTTGGGGTTTCCCCTGCAAGCCTATGACCGCAGAGAAAAGTTTTGTTGTGCCTCAACTGCCTGGAGTCTGAACACCCCTGCAGGGGTCCGTACTCTGGTTTGGCCCATTTTTAGGTCGAGCCTAGAACAGCGCATGCGCTGTTGCTCGAATTTTTGTAAGGGGATTTTCAAAGTGCTGCAGCCGCTGGCCTAAAGCCTGCGTGCATGTGCGCGTGAACGCGCGCAGCCGCCATATGTCTCCGTCACGGGTACTGTACTTCATGAAGGCGCTACATCAAGATATGCCAAGAACAGTCCTCATCTGCCTCGATTCACAGTCCAGTATCTCCACCTTCATTCTTTGCCTCTTCCTGTTATTCCCCTTTTTCCAGCCCATTCTTCTGCCACTCGTCTTTGTAAAGAAATAGATGCTTGTTTCTATTTCTTTACTTTTGCTATAATCGGGCACCGGCGCTTTACTTTTAGTGTTAAGAATAAAGCGCCGGTGCCGCGATTATAGCAAAAGAAAAGAAATAGATGCTTGTTTCTATTTCTTTACCTTTGGTATAACCGCGGCACCGGCGCTTTACTTTTAATGTTAAAAATAAAGCGCCGGTGCCGCGATTATACCAAAGGTAAAGAAATAGAAACAAGCATCTATTTCTTTACAAAGAACAAGCATTGGCATAGCCAATAGGTCTCGCTTTTGGGACCTTATAAGTATTTATTTATGCAGCACAATTTCTTTGGTGCAACAACAACGGTTGCATGGCTAAACACTTACAAGGTCCCAAAGGCGAGACCTATTGGCTATGCCAATGCTTGTGGTTTATTCTCTCTCTCTCGGACACCGACCCTGGCTGTGATCCTTGGGACCTACAGAAATAAAGGGTGTTTGGTGACCAGTGAGGCAGCACGCCTAGATACTGTGTAAAATCACAGATGCACAGCTCCTAGGCAATTTTCAAATACTTCTGGTTAACCCCCCCCCCCCTAAAGTGCCCTCTGCAAGAATGCATGCGTTTGTAACTCATATGCTGAAGAAGAGTCAGTCTACTATTTCCAGATCACAAACAAGTTTTGTGAGGCTGCTGATGCAGCTCTTGGAAGGAGAAAACAGCAGAACATCACTGTACTATTATGTATAAAGCCAGATTTATAAGGCCTTTCTAAAAGCTACCAGATCACATGTTGTTCTCAAAAACAACGGAAGAGTGGTCCGCAGACAAGTCACCATTACTGAAAAGGATCTGCGCCCTAAACGTTAATGTCTAAAATTAGGTGTGATAAAAAGGTTCACCTCAGGAGGGTGACAGCATGTGAACAGGTGTGTAAAGTTCAAAAGTGTGCTATGGCAGAGGGGGAATGTCCTTTAAAAGGCCTTGTGAATACAGCAAAGAGATAGATGTAAATAGGATTCTCTTAGACAGAGGGAAGCAGTGTAGAACATCTAAGTTGGTGGAAAAAGAAGAATGCCATGGCCATTGTAGCACTAGTCTGGTCGCTGCATTTTGAATTTGCTGCAGTTGATTAAAAATGCCAAGAGGACAGCCCAAGAATAAGGAATTAATATGGTCCAGTTAACTTAAAATAGTTAACTGAACTACCAAGGGACAAGCAGAGACAGGAAGGGTTGGCAGGATTTTCTGCAGAACACGTAGCAGTGAGAAACAGGTTGCAGACAGCTGACATGGTTAGTCAAGGGCAGCCTGCCACCCATATAAAATCCAAGGTTGCAGGCTGACTTAGCCAGACAAGTAACAGAATCCCATGACATCATCAAGAAATCCAGATGGTAAGACCTCTGTTTTTTTTATTCATGCAGCACCAAATCATCATTTTATCCACATTGAATTTCAATGACCTTTGGTACAACCAAGAGCTGTCATGCATCTATTGAATGCATTGAAGACATGAGGCACTGTGTATATATAGTCTAGCGATATGAGCAGTTGTGTATCATCTGTATAATTCATGAAATTCAGCCCAATGCGACCTAATAAGTTGTGCCAAAGTAGAATATAAATGTTATAAAGCGTAGGACAAAGGGCAGATCCCAGAGAAAGACCCTGTCCCTGTCAGTGCCTTAAGCTCAGACAGGAAAATTGATACATGAACAGCCTGAAATCTCTCCTTTAGATGCAATCTACACCATTGCAACTCATAGTTACACAAATACCAGACCCAGCCTATTTAGAGTGCAGGATGGTACAGGACACCATATTGAATGTGGCAGAAAAAATGAGTAATACAAGAACCGCTAGGTCACTCTTATTGCCGACATTCTGAGGTCGTCAAGAACAGAGAATAGAGCGGGTTTAGTTCCATGAGAAGGGCAAAATCCAGACTGAGCAGTATATAAACGATGATGTTCAATAAATCCCCATATCTGCCGGTTTACATAGTTTTCTATGAGAAAGGCAGTAAAGATATAAGCCGAAAATTGCTTGAAATAGATGGATCTGTATTCACCTTCTACAATAAAGAGACAACCAATGCCGTTTTCCACCCATCTGGCACCTACGCCTCAGCTAAAGATCTGTTGCAAATATCAAGCAATGGATTAGCCAAAAGAGTGATTCTTCTTTCCAGACCCTGATACTGCTAGTTCACACCCGATGCTTTAGAAACACAAAAAAGGGAACTTGCATTTTTTTTAAAAAAAGGGTCAATTACCATTCAACAATGTTGGTTCGACAAATTCAATACCCTACAAAGTCTTTCTCTCAGAAATCATGTGGACTGGTCCCAGTGTTCTCAATTCTCTTGACCAAAATTATTGGCAAGTTCCCTACTCTAGAAATACGTTTGTCAAAATTATTTTTGAGCATTTGAAAACTAAAACTTACAGAATAGTACATTACATCTGTCCCGTTAGCCATGCTGAATCCATTGTAAGATTACAGTTGCCTTTCATTCTGGGAAGTAATCATACATATATCCGCACTTTTTAAAATTAAAATCTAAGAACCCCACAACCACCCCCTCCCAACAGTGACTAGGTGTGTGAAAAAGGAAAATAGAAGAAGAAGGGAAGAAGAGGAAGGAGGAGGCAAGGCAACGGACGAGATATCAGACTCTAGGGGTTCTTTTCGGTGCCTAGAGAGGGAAAGGCCTCCCAATTGGACGCTCCCACCTGTGATGTGTGTGTGTGAATGGATGGGACACGCGTGAGAGGACCTATCTGTCATCGGGGAGCTGTCATGCGCGCACGTCCATCCTTAAAACTGGAAGAGATGAAGTGCTCCAACTGTGGGGAGGGGCACATTGTCATTGGTATAATACCCCTGGATATATATGAGACTAAGGGGCCCCAGCTGGCCTCAAAGTTTTTTAAATTATCTCAAAAAATGTCTGCCATTTGTTACATTATGAGTGCTTTCCTAAGTCTAGCCTGCCAGTGGGTCAGGGCTGGGGCGTCTTTTTTCTTCCAGGCTGCCGCTATTGCTAGTTTGGCTGCTCCGAGGCACATCCACATAATTGCTTGGTTCGCTTTTGTCTGGTTTTCTAGGGTCTCATCTCTTACTCCTAACAGTGCAAACTGCACTGTGGTAGGGATTGGGTAGCCTGGAAATTCTTTAATTTGAGCTAAGATTTCTGCCCCGAAGGGTCTGATAGCGGGGCAGTCCCGCCAAATGTGCTTAAAGTCTCCCTATAGGCCGCAACCTCTCCAACACGGATCCAAAGCGTCTGGGAATATTTTTTTCAGTCTTACTGGGTGTAGATACCAGTCGTAATGAGCTTCCCTCATTCCTATAGAGTGATTATGTTTTTGCTATATCCCTCCACAATGCCTTCCACTGATGCTCTGATAGATCGCTCCCACTCATGGTTTCCTACAGGGTAATGTGTTTAGGCCGTGAATAGTGTAATGTAGAGAGTTGGGGTGCATATATAAATGAGATAACTCCCTTCGAGGAGCCTGCCCTCTTTACAAAGTTCGCTATCGGGGTAAGTTCCCTGGAGGCCGCCTCCCGCACTTCTGATTGTAGGACCCAATGTTTAAGTTGGAGGTAGTGAAAATGTTTGGAAGCAGGGAGATTAAAGTCACGTCGACAGTTCTCGAATGTTAAAATGTCTTAGTTCTGAAATAGGTCAGACACCTGCAGGCATCTGCCCCTTCGCCATTCTTCAAAAAGGCCTGGGTTGAGCGCCGGTGGAAATTGCGGGTTAAAGTGGATCGGTGTGTGCGGTGATGGTAAAGATGTCCACCCTGTCCAACCCACTACTGCATCCCACACCCTGAGGGTCGTCTGGGTGTAAGTGCTGAGATATGCATTACGAGGGCGGTCTTTCCTGGGCTTCTAAAGCAAGTTCCAAATAGTAACACTACAGCTCTATCCATATGCAGCCAGTATTTGTCTGACTTTTGTAGTGACCACTCAGCTATCACCGGTAGCTGTGCTGATTTATAGTATAGCTCGAAGTCCGGTAATGCAACCCCTCCTGCGTTCCTTTGGCGTCTAAGTAGAGCGAAAGATAGTCTCGCCCTCCCATTCTGCCATATGTATCGTGTGATGAACGTACGTAACTTGGGGAGAAAGTCCCTATCCAAACTAATGGGGAGGGCTTGGAAAAGATATAAAAGTTTTGGGAGCACTGTCATCTTAATCGTGTGGATTCGACTTAACCAGGATAAATATAAATGTTTCCATCGTCTAAGTTCTTGCTGTACCTGGTGAAGCAGAGCGGGGTAGTTGGCCCTAAAGAGGCCATTCAGCCTCAGTGTTATTTTGATTCCTAGATAAGTGATATTGTTTGGCCCAGTGGAATGGGAAATCAACAAGAAGGGTTTCCACTTCCTTATCAGACAGTGTCAAATTCAGTAGAGAGGATTTAGACACGTTGATACGGAAACCTGCCACTTCCTCGAAAGCCTGTAGCTCTTTCTAGAGAAGTCAATGAGGCTCGAGGTGAAGACAGTGTGAGCAGGACATCGTCCGCAAACGAGATCTTGTGTTCTATCGACCCAAAATGGCTTCCGCTTATCTCGTTTGTTGCTCTGATCCGGGCAGCCAGGGGCTCTGTGCTAAGGGCAAAGAGTAGCGGGGATAGAGGGCATCCCTGCCTCGTCCCTCTGCTAAGGGAAAACATGTTTGATCGCACCCTATTTAGCACCACTCAATGTGGGGCGAGCATGGTTCGCCAACACCATTTTAATAAATGCTTTACCTAACCCGAATTTCCCCAGGGCCCAAAAGAGAAAGGACCAATCCACCCTATTGAATGCATTTTCTGCATCCAGGCCCGCTAGAACTTGAAACCTAGTTGTTTTTTTTATCAAAGGGAAAATCCTGCAAACTTTGTCATGCACCTGCCTGCCTGTGATGAATCCAGATTGATCCGGATGGATAAGTTCTGGCATTATATCCTCTAACCTCGTCGCTAATATCTTTGAATACAGCTTTGCATCTATATTTAGAAGCGTGATTGGTCTGTAGGATGAGCAAAGTTGTGGGTCTTTCCCACCTTTTGGTATAACGGTGATCAGAGCTTCCCTCATCAAGGGCGTCACCTCTACTTCCGTGGCTTTCTGGTTGAACAGACGGGTCAGTTGAGGTTTGATTTCTGCTGCGTATGTCTTATAGAAATGGGCCATTAGGCCATCCGGTCCCGGGGACTTGGGAGGTTTCAGCATGGATATTGCTATCTGCACCTCCTCGTAAGTGATAGGAGCACTCAATGCCTCGTTTTGGGCAGGGGTCACCTGTGGGAGAGTCACCGAGTCAAGGTAAGCGTTTGGGTCGCTGTGTCTGTGGGTAAAGCCCGTACAACCCTGCCCAGAATTGCCCGAAGAGCCACGCCTTGGATTCGGAGTCATGCAGGGCACCCAGACCATCGCTGATCCCCCCTATGTATTCCCTTTCTCGTTTCACCCTAAGCTGTCTCGCAAGGTGGGACCATATTTTATTACCTGATGAAGCAGGCGGAGGAGTGTAAGTTCCGCTCTATTGGTGTATATGGCAGTGAGTTTCCCTTTTAGTGCTGTTAATTTGCGGTGTGAGCCTCGTGTTGGCGCTTGTTTATATAGCTGTTCCATTGCCCTTAAGTCTGGTTCTAGGTCTGTCCGCTCCTTTACTCGTTTGTTTAACCTAGAATTAAGTTCCATGCATTTGCCCCGAAGTACTGCTTTAAAGGAATCCCAGTTATTTAGGGGTTAGGTGTCTTCTGGTCGGTTCAATTGAAAGAATTCATTAATTGCCCCTCTAAGCTCGTCCCAGAGTAACCTATTGCGTGTGATAGATACGGGGAAAAAACATCATGGGGATCTGGGGAGGGAGGATCCCCAATGAAGGCATATTGAGGTGGGCGCATGTTCAGAGATCATTATGGAGTGGATCTTGGCATCTTGCACAGTGCTCAGCAGTTCCTGACTGACCAAGATGTAATCCAAATGCGAATAGGTGCAGTGTACGTGGGAGTAGAAGGAATAATCTTTTGTGGTTGGGTGTATTGTCCTCCAGGCATCTTTCAATCCTAAATCATGTATCATCTTTTAAATATTCCTAGGGAAGCTACATGTATAGGTGCGATGTGAGTGTGTGCTATGTAGTTCCGAATGCCATGTGAGGTTAAAGTCTCCCATCAGGATTATTGGACCCTCGGCAAATCCCCCAACTAAGTTCAAGAGGGTGTCTAAGAAGGCGGGTTGACCAGTATTTGGTGCGTATGCTGCTACGAATGTGCAGTTTCCTTTTTAGTCTGCCCTTCACTAGGATCACTCTCCCCTCCTTATCAGATTGGACCTCTTCAGGCTGGAATTTAGTGGCTGTGTGAAACAGTAGTGCCACGCCCTTTTCTTTTGTGTGCGCTGCAGATTGGTAAATCAAGGGGTAGCGCCTGTGCTTTAAGTCAATGAATGTTCTTCTGTTGCGGACGAGTCTTTTGCAGCGCCATTATGTCAAATTGGTTGTCCGTGATGTATTTCCATACTTTCTGCCGCTTAAGTGGCGGGTTTAATCCTCGCACACTCCATGATAATAGAGAGACCATGGCAGTGTGTGCCCTAGAGCCCCAATCGCTACTCCTCTCCCTGTGCCGCCTCCCCTTGTCCTGTGCCGGTTGTCGAGCCCGAGCACCAGACCTCCCCGTCCAACCCCCCCCCCCCCCGGCCTCCTCTGAATGTTTTCCCCAGTCCCTGGCTTCTTCTCTGGTGTATGAACAATGAACCGGTCTCTCCTTCCCCGAACAAGAAAATAATAAAGAAAAAAAAACAACAACATAAACTGTGAAAAAATTCCCCACAAATGGTATGTAATCCTGCGACCCCCCTCATTGTGAGTTACGTACTTAGCATTCATTGCGACGGGCGCTTCGACCAGTGACCGCCGCCACAGCTGCATGCCTTTTCTGTCCCTATACATCGATGCTATTAAGTTCAGAGAGCCACCAGTAAGTACACTCTTTCTGGGAGGTGTGGACTTCTCTCCTGACCTCATCTGGGTAGTGAGGGGGGTCTCGTGATACTTTCCCACATCTATCCCCATCTTAGACTCAAAACCGGCAAGATCTCATCAGTGTCTGCAGTGCCCCTTTCGGTGACTTCCATCTTCCTTGTCTCTGTTAGTTCTTTAGGTTTCGCTTCTCTGTTGTGTTTGCCATTGATTCTTCTGTCTTGGGTCTGCGCCAGATCCCTCCACTTGATCGCTACTGGTCTGTAGGTCTGGCAGCGGCATTCCCAGGAGTTCCATCACTTCCTTCAAGTCTGTGACGTGTCATGCTTTGTTATTGAGCTCAAACGCGAGGCCGAAAGGGTATGTCCATCTATACCCAACGTTGTCCGCGTTTAGCTTCTTGGTTAGAGGCCTGAATTGCTGGGGCCGCTGGAGAGTAGCCTGTGCTAGCTTGTGATATAGGGAGCAAGTGAAGCCCTGGAAGGTTACCTGGTCTTTATTCCGTGCTGCCTGCATGATTGCTTCTTTGACTTTAAAGGAATGAAGTTTGACCAGGACATCCCTTGTGCGCCTATTTTCCGCTGGTGTCGGCCGGCCTACTCTGTGGGCTCTCTCAATTTTTATTTTTGTGTGCCCTGGCCCCAGTACTTCTGCGAACAGGCCAATAACAAAGGCCTCCAGGTCTGGGCCCTTCGCTCCCTCCTCCATATGATGGATCCTTATGTTATCCCATCGGGATCTATTTTCCAGGTCTTCCCCTTTCAGAAGTGCTACCTGTAGCTGTGAACAGAGCTCTCGAAGCGTTTCCCTGGTTTCTGAGGCGCCTTTGACAAGTTCTTGTGTCTTGGATTCCACATCGAGGACCCTAGTGCCCAGAGTCCACATCTCGTTGCATGGATGCCATACGGTCAGAGAGATCTGCTTTTAGTTGATACACGGCGGCTGCCATGTCTAATTTCAACTCTGTGCACAATTCTTTTTTTAAATCTCTGAGGGAGGCAAGCACATTCTGAGCGCCATTTCTCCGTCTGTCTCTGGTCGTAAACTTGTGTCTTTTTTCTCTGTTGGCGCGAAATAGCTGGACACTCTATTGCTAGATTTTTTCAGGGGCATAGAGGCGGTCTCCCTCATCACTGTAGTTTATGTTTCCGATAGGGTTACTGGCGTCACTGTGCGTGGCTTTCCTGCTTGTTGGCTGCCGGTTCTCTCCCTTAAACGACACGTGTGTGACCTGTTTTGTTATAGCGGTGGGCTATTATGCCAGGGCCTGTTTTGCCCCTCTCTTCGGGAACTATATTGTGCTGCTTATCGTCGTCCCACCGTGTACAGTGCTGCACTTCTGCTTAAGGATTCCTACCAGGCTCTTCCGTTGTCTAGGTTTTTCCTCCCAGGTTTGCAAGCTTCTTACTGCTCCAGTGAGTATCTTCCTCTCTGCAAGATACCGGGTCTCTCTGTAGTGAGGACTTTAATCTAATCGTGATCCCTCAGCCGCCATTTTAAGGACAGGCAGGTCTGATGATGAGCTTGAGCGTCTGGTTCCTTTGTTTGCTGCTTATGTCCTAGCTTCTGCCCCCGCTTTATGACCTTGTGCTGCTGTATCTCCCTTGTCACTGGGCCTTGCGCTGTGTCCAATGCCTCCTATTTCCGTGATGTTGCATCCGCCATATTATGGTCAGGCATCCTTATCCGTCGGCCTCAATGTATTTCCACCTTTCTATGCTTTATGATGGGTTTCCAGTATATGGTCCCAAGTCTCTCCCGCTCCCCCACTGCAATTGAGCCCCGGCCTTTCTGCCCACACCAGTCACTGTAGCCTGCCGCTCTGGGTTGGCGCCTCTGCGTCTCTCTGTTTCCCTCCGCCAGCCGGTGCTCCGCTCACCTCAATTCTGTTGGGTTCCTGTTTTGACGTTCAGCTGACGGTGGGTCGTCCATTGTGGCCAAGGGGGTATGCCTTTGGATCTAGACTATAGGACTCACTTCTCACCTTCCTCGCTCAGATTGTCACTGGTGTTTGTTCGCAGCCGTCATCTAATTGCGGCGGCGGCCTCTCACTTGGGCCCTGTTGGACTTGGCCCTTTTTGCAGGGTCATCCCTGAACTTTTTGCCTTCCTCCTACTCTTTTTTCTGACCTGGTGTTGGTGGTTTTAGGCACTTTAGCACTGCTGTCCAGTGTAAAGTGTGTGTGCTCTCTGTGGTAGACATGGTAAGATTGGTCTACACCTGTTTTTCGTATTTAATTTACCTGTCAGTCCCTTGTAAAGTGGTATCTCAGATACCCAGGGCCAGTAAATTAAATGCTACTGGTGGGCTTGCAGCGCTGCTTGCACAACCCACCAAAGTAGCCTTTCAAACGTGTCTCAGGCCTCTGCCATTGCAGGGCCTGTGCACGCAGTTTTACTGCCGCTGTGACGTGACACCTAAAGTGTGTGCGATAAATATAGACCCAATCAGTGCTATATTTGTAAAACCTGTCCAGCCGGACGGAGGTTCAATATTTAATATTTAGTATTTTAGTCACATAAATACAGAAAACAATTCAAGTGGGACACAAGCCTGCATCCTGATTAAACAGAAAAAGGCTCCGGCAGAACTGTATGTTTGTTAGAAACACAATATTAAATGTAACAAACAAATCACGAAAAGGACACCTTTACACAAAAAATGGAAAATTAAAACAGTGTATAAGGTGCTTAGGGTGTCAACGGCATTTCTATCCATGAGAAACATAAATGGATCATCATCAGGACATTTCAAATTACCATGCCTGTGTACAATTGCCTGTAATAAGTGTTGTCAGATCCAGCATGAATAGAATTCATTTGAAAGAACAACAGGAGGCACAATGGCGATATATTTTATCACGAGGGAGCCAAGACTGTGTTCTAAAGGAAACTGACCATTTGGGGGCATCTGTAATAATGGCGTAGAGTCTTGAATGAAGACCTATACAATGTTAGGGGAAACTGGCGCGCTAATTTGCGTGCAGTAGCGATCGGGGAGCCGCGAAGGCGGTCTCCGGATTTCAGGATGAAATTGCCTTGATCCGTATTCCTAGAGGGCTGAGTGCTTTTGTTCTCTTTACCTTTGAGCCCTAGAAGTGGGCTCACCCTTGCTAAAGTGAGGCAGGCCTTTGGCCTGCAAACAACGAAATCGGCGGAGACTTTCACTCCGTGTTGCCCAGGGAAAAGCCCAGCGGCAGGAAATCCCAGCTGGAGCCAGACCGTAGGTGGGGCTCCTGTGAGAAGAGAGGGAGCCCTGCAGGCTGCCCGGAAGTCAGGCAGAGTTGTGGCCTGGTGGTGGGTGGGGCACGAATGAAGTTGGAGCTGGTGCCTCACGGGTGCCAAAGCCGAGAGACGCCGCCGAGCCTGAAGTCCAGGCGGGAGCCTACCCCACGCTGGTGAACGCCAGAGAACGGAGACTTCGCTCTAGGTCCAGCAAGGCGCGGAAGGTAGTGCGGCCGCCAGAAGAGACCGGGAGAAGTGAAGAGAGGTCCAGTGAGAAGGGCCTGCCAGGCACCCTGTTGGGGCCTGATTCAGCAGCCGGCGTCTACCCCGAAGAAGTAGTCCCGGTGAGTGGGGTCACAATTGAGCATTTTCTTTGTGCCGTGAGCGGCACTGAAAGAGCCCCGGTGAGGGGTGTGCTCATCAAGCACGGTTGGTGCCGATTTTTGAAGAGCATAGCTGCACTGCCAGAGTGCAGGCAGCTACAACAAAAGGGGCATTTCTTGGTGGCTCACCAGGAGAAGCCCAGTAAAAGGGGCACCCTAGGCACTGTTGGTACCGATGCTCATTTCTCCAGCTGCACCCCGAGAATGTGGGCAGCTGCAACATGAGGGGGCATTGTTTTGGGTCTCAAGAGAGACCAGGGTGGGTTACACCCTCGCCCCATTGAGAGCCCTGACTTTTGGACAGAGAGCAGCGGGGTAGTCCCAGACAGGCCCCCAGAGGAAGGCCAGTTGGCCTGTTAAGCACCTGATGTGCTGGGAGGGCGTATGGCCCTAATGTGATGCATAATGTGGTTTATGCCTAAGATGATGCCTAATGTGGTTTATACCTAAGGTGGTGTATGCACCTGGGGAGTGTTACTGAAGTAGACTCCGAATGTGATGTTGCATAATATGGTTTCTGCATAATGTGGTTATGCCGAATGTTTATGCCTAATGCTTATGCCCAATGCTAATACCAATAGTTACTGGTTGTGTTATTTTCACTACTGGTGATTCTAATGGTTATGACAGTGGCCCGATTGGCCCTGTCCCGTATACAAGTCCCCTGTGAAGTATTGCCTAGTACCAGGTGGCAGAGTGTACATTTGTGATTATGATTCTAATGTGTTTATGTATAATACAAAGGCTATTTTTGATATAACCTTGTGTGGAGTTTCCTTTGTGGTGTGCCTAGTGTGTTGCTGCTGTGTGTTTGTGTTGCACAAACGCTTTACACATTGCCTCTGGGATAAGCCTGACTGCTCGTACCAAGCTACCAAGGGGGTGAGCAGGGGTTATCTTTAGCGTGTAACTCCCTTTCCCTGACTAGAGTGGTGGTTTCTGCCTGGATTAGCAGCTTGCCCTAGCCAACCAAAAATCCCATGTCTAACGGGCCCAATCCAGTAGTATTCCAGCCGATTCAGGGTTTGCTCTCGACACCGCTGTTATTCTGGCGATGTGGGCTCTTCTGATCGCTGCTCGTTGTACAGATTGGATTGCGGTATCTTACCGGCACGGCACTGTAGCGGTAGAGCCAATGTGGATCACGCCCACCTTCCCTGGTAACGCCCACTCGGCCATCTTCCCTGGCCACGCCCCCTAGAAATAAGTTTTTTTTAAAAGATGTCCCAGTACTCTTGCTCGCTGGGGCTCCTCTGGTAGAAGAAGCAAGTCCCAAAGCATGGTTCCAGAAGGCAACAACTAACTAATCTTCCCACACAATGGGTACAAGTTTCCAAAGTGCCCCGAATAACATTCCAGTAACAGGCTATCTTTCCAATAAGCTCCCTCCATTGCAAGACCTTCTTGCTATGCACCTAGTCTTCTTGGAAGCAAATACCTGTCAAAGTACAGTGCAGTATCACTGCAGCAAGAAATTCCACAGAGCAGAGCAAAAAAAGCTGGGATACAACAACCCTGAAAAAATTAACAATAGAAAATCAATTATCAGTAATTTGTATAATTATAGACTGTGTTAAGTAAGCTTAGAATATTGTAAACTGCGCAACACTCCAGAAAAGAAAGAATTAAGAGATGAAAAGCCACATATTTTGTTCTTACCTAAACAGAAGCAGCTGATCGAGGGCTCTTCAATTTTTTTGTTTTTTAATAAAAAAATGTATTATTTGCCATTTCCATCTCAACATCTTCTTACTCACATTTGTTGCATTCAATACACAGATATAATTTGCCCTCCCTTCACCCGTACATAGTTGTCATATTGTGCAACCACAAGAGTTTACATTATTACCCATACTCTCGTTACCTACCCTCCGCAAACTCTTGATCGAGGGCTCTTCAATGTGAAGAAAACTTATTCCAATGGTTGGTGGCCAATTCTGTGAATGACCGACTGCCTGTCCAAGAGCAGCACATTTTAGGAACTGAGCGCAAATAGTCATTAGATGATTTGAAATAGCAGTCAACTACTAATAACCTATTTATTTTCTGTCAAAATAGGCAGGTCCTAAAATGGTGGAACACTTTTTAAGTGTCAAACACATGGACTTAAAAGGAATCCTTTTGAAGATGAGCAAACAATGAAAGAAATATGACTGGCTGAGCCAGACAACCGAATAGGAGCACCAATCGCTAGCCAGGCAGCAGAATTCTGAATATGCTGGCCTCTGAATGAAGTGAGAGCCCAGAAAAAGGTGAATTATAACGATCCACGTGGCTCAGAACACTAGATTGAACCATGAGGCAATGGCACTCACATGGTGACAGGGAAGAGATTTTTAAAGACGCTGCAGCCACAAAAAACAGGAAGATGATAGACTGATAACTTGCAAGGCAAATTGATCAAATGAATAATCCAGGTTACATGCAGCAGGGTCATGTGCTGGCCGGTGCCCAACTAAGGGGGACAGAAGCTAGATGGTAAAGATTGAAGTATATTTTGTCCAGAAAAAATAGCATCTGGTCTTCTCATAGCCTAATTTAAGAGTGTTTGTTAGACCCTTCATCCTTAGGGTAGTCTTCCCCCAAACGTTTTGCTTTTGACCTCCACGTTTTGATGAATCTTTTTGTTGACCTAAGGACTCGGAGCGCTTTACCACTGCTGACCAGTGCTAAAGTGCATGTGCTTCTTCCCTAAACGAGTGTAATTGAAGTATACATGATTGCCATCTTTATTTTACCCAGAAGTCCCTTGTAAGTGATATACCATATACCCAGGGCCTGTAAATGAAATGCTACTTGTGGGCCTACAGCACAGATTGTGCTTCCCACACAAGCAGCCTTTCAAACCTGTCTCAGGCCTGCCATTGCAGTGCCTGTGTATGGAGTTTACTGACACTGGCTTGGCATTTAAAAAATACTTGCCAGGCCTTAAACTCCCATTTTACAAAATATAAGTAGTGCTCCCAGTTTGATTATATTTATTTTGTTTACCATTTTTGTCTGTATTTATGCATGTTTCTTTTTAGGCCATTTTACTGGTATTTCTCCATATTTATTGTATGTTTTGAGAATAAAGAGAATAAATTGAGTTGTAAAATGGTGCATTTCCACATTTATTTAACTGATAAACATGCACTCATACTTTGATGCTCGTCATATTTTAGCCAATTAAGCAAGAAAATATAACAAAACACTACTCCGACAGGTAAATATTAACATTATATACAAATATATGTTAACAAATGCCTATATATAAGGGAATCTCATCCCGCTTTTAACTCCCCATGGTGTCTACCTGCTTAGCAGCTGGTCTAGAATTCATGAAGGACAACAAGGATAGTCACTCATAAGAAGCACAATTTTCTGTATTTTTTCCCTTTTAAAAACAAATACAGACAGGAAATAGATTATGTTCTGTCTGTATTGATCTGCAAAAATCAGTAATAATGGAAAACTGGAAGCCTTAAAATAAGTTACTCCTAAGGTAGGCCCTAGGTAGCCCTAAGGTCAAAGTGCTACGTATGTAAAGGGGAGGACATGTACTCTTATGTTTTACATATCCTGGTAGCGACAAACTAAATTCATTTTTCACACCTGTGAGGCCTACTCCTCTCATAGGTTAGCCTTTTTAAATGGTAATTCCTGATCTGAAAGGAGTACCAACTTCAAGTTTTATATCTTTGGAATGGTAATAATAAGTCCTACTTACTGATGAAGTTGGATTTAACCTTACTGTTTCAGAAATACCACTATTAGAAAATGGACATTTATCTGTACTTACTGCTCTGAGTGCCCTGTAGCTTCTCTCCAATAGACGTCTGGGGTGGGTGACAGCTACTCTTTGTGCATTCCCTCTAGACAGCCAGATAACAAAGGAAGGATAGGTGTGTCCGAGTACCCATCTACATACATCTACATTTTGACGGCCCTGCCTGGGTGGGATGGATGGTAGGGGCTAACACTTCACTGAATAAGTAGTGTCCTGTCCCCACATAAAGGGCTGATTTCCCTCCCATAAATAGTCCGGCAGACAGGGCTGGATTGAAAGGAGGACCTGTGCACTTGAAGGAGCTGCTCTGAAGTCACCCCCAAATCAAAGGCACTTTTGGGAAGAAGTACTGGGTCTCTCACAACTTAAAATTAGACACTACTGGACTTGTAACTGAAGCTCTGCCAGAAGAAATGATGTGCTGCTTAGAGGACTCAACTGAGCTGCTGATCTGGAAGGCCTGCTTTTCTGCTTGTTGCCCTGCTATTCTCTGACTTTGCTGAAGGAGAGCTGGACCCTGCCTTCACACCCAGTGTGCTCAAAGGGGTTTCTGGCTTGCCTCCGCTTGCTTGTGACTCAGGGATATCAAAGTCTCTAACCTGCTCCTGTCACACTGGAAGTGGCCCAGATAAAGGCAATACAGACATCAATGCATCTCCCATCTGTGAGTAGCAGAACGAGTGTATTGACCCGGTTGTGGGAGTAAAATCAGCGCATCCCAACCAGCACTTTGCCTCTCGAGATCTACACATCAGACAGCGTATCGCCGCCTCTTGGAGAAATCTAAGCATCCCTCGATGTGTGTGTGGAGAAACCCGGTGCATCGCATTACACCTGCACCCATCTACCAAACTGACGCATCACCATCAGCGCGTCGAGAAATTAAACGCATCCTCGATTGAAGGACCGGCATCGAGGCATCTCACAACGCATCTCACTGTTGTAACCAGGAAAGACAGTTTGTTCACCGAGGGTCTGCATGGGTCCTGTGGCCGGCCGGCGCTCTACCACAGTCAGCTCGAACTTTGACTTTGCCCTGGTTCAGCAAAACCTTAAGTAACTCCTAAAGTACTATTTGCTTCTAAGTGCACTTATTCTTTTGAAATTCAATATCTCAACTTCAATACATTGGGATTTTGTTGTTTTGGTCTTGTTTTGTTCAGAATATAATAATCTATTTTTCTAAACCTGTGTGGAGTCTTTTTGTGATGGATTCATTGTGTTAGTGTGTGTGTTAGAGAGAGACTTTGTGTTAGAGAGACAGAGAGAGTGTGTTAGAGAGAGAGAGTGAGAGTGTGTTCGAGAGAGAGAGTGAGAGCGTGTTAAAGAGAGAGAGAGAGAGTGTGTTAGAGAGAGAGAGTGTGTTAGTGTGTGTGTCAAATACTTTACACATTGCTCCTTTAGATAAGCCTGACTGCTCTGTACCAAGCTTCCTGTGGGGGTTTAGTGTGTACATAGCTTACCCTGACTAGGGTGGTGATACATGCCTGGTCTAGGTGCATACCTCAGCCAACCAGGAATTCCATTTATACCAGTGTTCTTCCTTGTCTAATCAGCCACTTTTAACATGCAGTCATGAAACCCAGTGCTCATGTTCTGAGAGCAGTCATTAGATGAAACAAAAATCGAAATGTTGTCAGCACAGCTCATAAAAGTAAGTCCAGCTGACCGAATAATTTCTCCAACAGGACGAACATACACATTATAGAATGGGGCTCAGGTGGAGTCCTGTGGAACCCTGTGAGACAGAACTTTGAAATCCACCAGCAAAGGGACAGGACAAACTGCTTTGGCACAATAGGACAAATAGGATATTATCCAACCAACATCATTCCCTTGGATGCTTGCCTCTGATAAACAACTAATCAATCAAGAGTAAGAAACTATCAAAAGTTGTGAAAAGGTCCAAATGAACAAAATA
This sequence comes from Triturus cristatus, assembly GCF_964204655.1. Lineage (NCBI taxonomy): Eukaryota > Metazoa > Chordata > Amphibia > Caudata > Salamandridae > Triturus > Triturus cristatus. Next base: position 468,508,616 of record NC_140588.1, on the reverse strand, counting down.
CAGATGATCTTCCTTGATACACCAACATCTGCAAATCATCAAGCGCTGAGATCAGCGCCATCTCAGTGCCATGATAGGGCCTAAAACCAGACTGAGCTGGGTCCAAAATGTTACTGTGTTCAAGAAGAAGACAAATGCTTGTTAATATCCCTTTCAAAGACCTTCATGGTAAAAAATAAAGATATAGGGTTAAAATTGCTCATGATTGCAGGGTCTGTTGATGATTTTTGAAGAAGCTGGAACACTAAGCCATTTTTCCAGAAGAATGGAACAGAGGTAGTTGCCAATGGATTTCTTATAGATCTGACTCAGACACCATCAGAACATATAATATTAGAATACAGGGAGGACATGGATCCAACCAAGATCCAGAGAAAATGGAAGAAAAACATTACTCAAATTTGGCAGATAAAAGTTCAAACTCAGTCAAAGTAGATGTGGTTCCCTCCTCAAAAAACAAGTCAAGATCTGGTTCAACCATGGCAATTGAAGAGATAACAGTAATTTTCATTAATAAATCTGAAAGATTATTGCAAAGCTCTTGAGGTGGTTTCAATATAAAGGTCATACAATCAGGTGAAGAAGTGAGTGGACGATCTGAAAAACGCTTTTGTAGTATTTTGTAATGGGCAGTTCTAGCTGCAAAATAGTTTGCACGAGTAGGTTGTTCAAGATGTTTATATAAACAAAGTGCTGCTAGTAAAAATACTTTCTTACAAGAAGAAAAATAATTTGGCGTCCTATAAGTACAATTACACCAAAGTGTAGAAGGGCAGGAGCATTGGAAGCCAGAAGAACTGGGATGGTCTTGTCTAAAGCATGCTCAATACTGCTATTGAAAGCCGTAATACCTAATCTAAAGAATAGGAAGAGAAAATAATAAATAAGGAGCATTCTGTTTCAATAAGGGCACTGATAGAACTTTCCTGGGACAAACTGGACCAGGCATGTTTACTGAGAGTCACATCTGTAAGAAACCATATTTACAGGCAGGTAGCAACGGAAATACACAAAGAAACTGTATGTCCACTTCAACAGAATTTTTAGAATGGACTTTGGTCTTTGTCTCAGAAGACCCTCGTAGCAACTTTTGCTGGCATCGATGCCAGGAATCAGCTTCTGCTAAGTACTCTGCAGTCTACATTCTCTGGGGTTCCAAAGCACTGCTTCATGGTGCAATACAAGTGATAGACAATGTGATGACCTTGTACTAATCCTTACTCCTTGGAAATGCAACATATCTAATCTAATCTATTTTGAACAGCCAAGTTTTGTCTATACCTCTATGTTTAACCGTGCCAATGAAGCATGATTGTGTTTAATTCTAAAAGTACTTAAGACAAACATTTGCATCGACTACTTTCAAGGGTTTCAATGAGCTTACTTGTCAAATGCATAGCAGTAATCTACCATGATACGTATGTTCTCTTGGGGCTCTTTACTTGTTAAATTTGTTCTAAGACGGAACAAAAAAGTATTATTTCATATATTTTTAGAGCTCCTACTGGTTTAAAAGCGCGATCGCCTTGTTGGTGTTCTTTAGGCGGCAAGTAGTATAGTGAATTGGAATAAGTAAGCGTGTAAAATAGCAATTCAGGAGAACAACGAGGATTAGTGGCAGGGCTTCCAGGCCAAGGAGCATTAGGACTTGGCGCATCCAAGTTAAGGTACTGCATTTGAAAATTTCTCCATGCCCATTACTAAGATCCTGCTCTATCAAAGAATTCGAAAACTATGGCAAGCTAATCATGTTATTTAAAGTTGAAACTACAATTAAATCATATAGAAAATAAGAAATGTGACCGACTTACACTGGCCTAAAAAGAAAAAGCACTTTAAATGTTTAAAAGGTATAGTATTTGAAGAGGCTGTAGGCTGGGCTTTAGCCACGGGGGGGGCCTGGCAGGGCCCAGCACCCCATCTTGATGCCTGCCCCCCCCCCCCCCAAAACGTCCTTGTGAGTATGCAGGTGAAAAGGAGATTTTGAAAGAAATGCTTAGTACAATCCACGCATTTTTTGTGTTGGGAGAAACACAGAATGTAAGCTAAAGTGTGCTCCAGTTAAGAATAAATATTTCTTAAGAAAAATAGCATTCTTTTTATGACAATGATGAATCCAACTTCCTCTTCCATTTAAACACTCCAATTTCAGAACGTGATGATTTGTGTTCCAATAAGTGGCTGGTAACTGTACAATTCACAAGTATAACACATGCAACCTGGACCAGAGTAAAAGTAAGAAGTTCATATTGGTATTGCATCTCGAAATTAAAATGAAGGTGTGTTGCTGGGAATCACTTTCAGCAATGAATATACTGCAGATTAGAATTAAAAACGCAAGGCAGGGCTACATTAAATATAAATTAACCTAGAAACAAGATAAATGAAAGCATAGAAACAATTGTAGTTTGGGACACAATGTTAGAATTCATAAAATGTAAATTAGACTTTGGAAAACGATTGTATTGAATTGTACCTTTTTTTTTTTACATAGAAAGGAGCCTGTCCCTCCCAAGGTCTAAATCACGTTTCTGGATAGTCTGGTTTCATTATTTATATACTGCTCCATACCAGTGACAAAGATGTTGAAGCACGCAATTTGTATCAGCTGCTTGGTGCATGGTTAAAAAGGTGGTTTTGTGGTTTGACCTTTATTGGACATGTTAGGTGAAGAGTGTGAGGTATAATAGTAGAGGATGTGCTGTAGACGCGAGTCTCGGTATCAGCTCAACATCCTGTGATTCCGGGCAAATCACTTACTCTGTATGTGCCTAAAATAAATAAATAAATGTGACATTGTTTGAAGCAGCTGGCACAATTGTAAAGCAGTCCAATACCTTTGGGTTGAGTTTGCGAGATATAAAACTGTAAAAATTAAAGAATATAAAAAATTAATTCAAATATGATTATATAGTGGGCACATGTCACATGGAGTTTAGCTGCACATAAGTGTTGCAGAGGGTATAAGAAACATTCAGCCACACCTGCATGCATTCCAGATGAAACCCACTGTTCATGTCCATCAGAATGGACATGGAATACAGCGCTGACCAACTACCAACCGGAGACCATATGTATACTGGAGTCATTGTTAAATCACAAGTAGTATTAATAATAGGATAAAGTTTTCCCTGCCCTACATTATAAAGATATTGCAAGTCACCAAGGAGTTCCCAGACTATATAGAGGAGCAAAGCCGAAGGACAAGTATAACATCCCGCTTCCTGCAAACATCTTAAAACCTTGGACCTAGATAATCAAAGATGTTACAAAATGCAGCACAGCAACCAAATTTGCTGCACTGTGTCGTGTGACAAGGAGAGGCAACGCACAATCAGCTGCTGAGTGCCATGCACACACATTTGCATCCTTTTGCAAGGGCATCTGCATGAATCTTGCATATGTTTTGTACTGAAGGGCACCTTTTCAGTACAAAATACTATGCATACACTAACTTTAAAACTTGTCCCACTTCGGATGTATGTTGTGCAGTGCAGCACACATGCAAAATGGGAAACGTTAGGAGAAATAAAAGCATTTCTCATTTTACTGCCTGTTTCAAAATGGCATTATTCTTGGGACAAAACCTTGGTGTTTGCATGAGAATGCACATATATAACCCATGCAATAACCCCTTTGCAGTGCAACACACATGCCAAGTGGGAACAGTTAGGAGAAATAAAATAATTTCTCCTTTTTAATGCCTGCAACCCATGCAACACCCCCCTTCGTAGAGTAATGCAAAACTAAGGGCTTCTATGCATTTCTTTGAGGGAACTAAAGTTTTTAGCTGGAAAGTAAATTTTAAAAAACAAATTGCACAGGTTTGCATCACTTTGTGACACAAAAGCAGCACAAAATGTTTGGTTATCTGGGCCTTGGTGTCTTGCTCTTTCATGTTCATTACAGATACGAAGTATGAAAGCAGAATCTGTAGTGCGAAATTAAGCACACCAAATTAAAAAAAAATTCAAAAATATTATAGAATCAGTTTAATGCAAGTCTGGTTAAAAGGGTTGTGGATCAGATTGTGTAGAAACTTGTAGAGATTTTAACTTTCTTGCAATCACCTACAGTGTGGAAAAAATTAAACACCTTTGCATGAATACCTCTTCATTGCTGTTCACCTTTTCTTTTTAGAAAAATATATTAAAAGGAATAGCCAGCTCCCATTATTATTGGTTAAACTGCCTTTTATATATTCATTTTACATGCCACAGAGCACGAACGAGCCTCAGATTCAGTAGCGCTGATATTTGCTGAAATTGAGATATTTTAGGCTGCTTTAGGAGGGTTTATAGAAATTTTTAATAATTTTAGATTTGTTATTGTTTTATTTATTGACCGCCCTGCAATACCCTGTGCACTTTCACATTGTGTTTAAAACTGAAAATCGGCACCTACCCGACCCGCTAGAGCGGGGGGAACTGGGCACTCGAACACGTCCACGAGTACCATCCGCCATCTTAGGGCTGGCTCGGGACGCGTTCTAGCTCTTCTCCACTTCCGGGAGAGAGCTATATAGTCCTCGCTCACCCAGGATGCGCAGCAGACGTGCGCAGCGGGCGCGCGCCGAAGACGTGCCTAAGACAAGCCCGTCTGCGCCAGATCCGGGCCCAGGGCCACCCCCCTGGTCCGGCTGCCACTCACGAAGCCATATCTACCCTATGCTACACCTCCGCACAGCTGAAACAGTGGAACACAGGTGTGGATAGGTCTTGTAAAGTATTATTGCTATGTAAACACTTGCCTACCGCACCTATATCATGTGTAGGTTGCGCTTTTTCTTTGCCATCTCCACGGCTTGCGACAAACACCACATCCTACTCCCAGGAAACCCCCAGCGCTTCCCCATCTATCGACCAATATGTAAAAGCAGCATTAATCAATGTACGCTCACTCCCTCAACATAGTCTGGTAATAAGGGAGACTATTATTAACCAAGAACTGGATATACTTCTTATTACCGAGTCATGGGGAGACGATGCTTCCGGTCCTGATTTTGTACTGGCTACCCCAGAAGGCTATTGTGTAGCGAGACAAGATAGGATCTCAGGGCGAGGTGGAGGTTTAGCCATCATTTATAGGGACACCTATCGAACAAAATGTGATCCTATTCACAGCACTAATTGTGAAGCTGTTGCATTCGCTATCAATCTTACCCAGAAACAAGCTTTTAAAGGGACACTTGTGTACAGACCTCCAGGAACACATACCAATTTTTTAGCAGCTCTTACAGATATCACGGAATCAGTAATAGGTTCACCATACTATACGATTCTTGGGGACTTTAATTTCCCGCTTGAAAACATGGATAATCATGATACAATCCAACTTATCGCTGACATGCAGGCAATAGGACTGCAGCAGCTAGTGAGGGGCCCCACGCATAACGCTGGGCATACACTGGATGGTGTATTTACTAACGACCCCAAAATTGAGACATCAGTAGTACTTCCTTTGATATGGACTGACCATCAAGCTATAATTTTTAGGATCAAACTGTTACCTCCCAAACTCTCTCAGAATAAAGTCCGCCTGCCAGTGGGGGCACGGACGTGGAATAAGGCAGATATGCTGTATTTTATTAATCTCCTGATGTCATCTATTCCAGAAAACACAGGTGATACTGAGACCATGTCCACAAATTTTCAGGAATGGATTTTAAAGGCAGCCAACCAAGTTGCACCTGAAAAATATCATCGCCCCAATAGAGTTACGCCATCTGCTCAATGGTACACAGAGGAACTGCGCCTCCAACGTCAGTACTGTAGAAATCTTGAAAGGCGCTGGAGGAAACATTACAGTCCCTCTGCTAAGCAAGATTATAAGAGCGCTCTAGCAATCTACAAAAAAGCCATCAACACGCAAAAGAATCTCTTTTACACTGGCCAAATTGAACAAGCACACAACTCAGCCAGGATGCTCTTTCAAGTTGTGAATTCTCTTTCTAGTCCAAAGGGACCTATAATTGAGAACTCGCAGGAACTATGTGATTCATTAGCCACTTTCTTCAAAACCAAGGTGATGGACATCTATTCCACTTTTTCTAATGAACAGGCAGGAAAAACTGATGCTACACCCATCATTTATCCAATACCCAATAACTCCTCTTTTGATCAGTTTCAGCCAGCTACTGAAGATCAGATCAGTGCGCTGATCTGTAAGATCAAATCAGGTTCCCCACTTGACACTTGCCCACCTACAACAATGAATAAACTACAGAACGTTATCACACAGCCGCTAACTGAAATATGTAATTCCATATTTAAATCTGGTGTCTACCCAGCAAGCTGGAAGAAGGCCATTGTTAAACCTTTAATTAAAAAACCTTCCTTAGACCCCACTATTTCGTCCAACTACAGGCCTATTGCCTGCCTCCCCTTCACGTCCAAAATTATAGAGGCAACTATGAATAAACAGCTCTCAGAGTTTATTGAACAACATAAACTCTTAGACGACACTCAGTTCGGGTTCCGGAGGGAACACGGAACTGAGACAGCACTAATAAAAGCCTCAGACGAAATTAGAGAGATTATGGACTTAGGAGGAGTTGCAGTTCTTATTCTATTGGACCTGTCGGCGGCCTTTGACACGGTCGACCACACCATCTTGGTCGACCGTGTCGCAACCCTTGGGATCAATCATCTGGCCAAAGATCTTATAGCCTCCTTTTTAGCCAACCGTAGACAGGCAGTAAAGCTGGGCAATTATTATTCGCCCACTACTGAATTGCCTTGTGGGGTCCCTCAAGGATCCTCGCTAAGTCCTACACTTTTCAACATTTATGTTTCGGACTTGGCGAGGGTCATTAAATCCCATGGGATGCGTTTAACCACCTACGCCGATGATACCCAGCTCGTGTTGGCGGTGTATAAGAATGGCCCCGTGGTAGCAGCTAAGTTTCAGGAGGGTTTACTGGATGTACAATCATGGATGCACAGTAACTGCCTGAAACTTAATGCGGAGAAGACTGAGGTTATGACCTTCGGCACAATTTCTCCAGAATGGTCTCACACATGGTGGCCTAGTCAGATGGGCCCGCCTCCGGTGCCAGCCACCAAAGTCAGGAATCTGGGAGTGATTTTTGATAATAAGTTATCTTTTGGATGCCACGTTAACAAGGTGGTTTCGGCTACTTTCTTTGTACTGAAGAAAATAAAAAAACTCTTGCCGTATTTACCAGTATCTGCAGGAAAAACGCTAGTTACCACACTAGTATTTTCAAAATTAGATTATGGAAATGCTCTCTTTCTTGGTACACACAAATACATCTTAAACAAGCTTCAGTCCGTCCAAAACATGGCAGCACGGATCCTGCTTAACATCCCTAGGCGTCATTCCACTTCTGCAGCCATACGCCATCTTCATTGGTTAAGGGTTGAGAGCAGGATCAAATTTAAGGCTCTTTGTATAGCCTACAAGGCCATCCACCAGACAGGACCAAAGTTTCTAAAAGAGGCTTTTCAGGTGTACATCCCCAAAAAGAATCTAAGATCAGCAGCTAGCTATCTTTTGACTGTCCCCCGCACAAGAACGGCCACCTGGGGTGACAGGCGATTCTTGGTAACAACGCCTGTGCTCTGGAATTCACTTCCTTTGCACATTAAAACCGCTCCCACCCTTATTAACTTCCGCAAATTACTGAAGACCTGGCTTTTTAATCAATGAGAACGCGCTCTGATCTGTGCTGTAATCTAGAGTATCTCGCTGCGCCTAGACACCTTAGGGTATTAGTTGCGCACAAAAAATCTCATAAATAAATAAATAAATTATACTGGCAGCAGGCGTTCTGATGTCTGAGCTCAACTGTAGTAACTTATATAGTTGAGCAGCTATGTTGTATCTTTATAATGGATGACTAGATGTGTACTGACTCAATTGTTATAAAGAAATGTGGCATGAGCATTTATACAGGGATTGGAGGTTTCAGTGTATTATGTGAAGTCTGTCTAGACGCATCAGGGAGAAATAGAAGAGCAACTAATTGGATGTGCTGTTAAAAGATCAAAAGATAGATGTATAATGTTCGCTCAGCAGAAACAAAGGAGTAATCCATTGGAGGGATTGTTAAACTACAAAGGAGTCTATCCATGTGTGACATGGAATCAAACACCAAAACAGTAGTGTATGCAGTTCACTCAGGGTGGAGTGGGGAGGGACCCTGAGAATAAGAGATGGAAGGGAACCAAACCCTGGCTGAAGTCCTCACATCTATCAGGCACAAACAGGGAACACACCACAGACAGACAATTTTATCCTTCTTCCTATTGGTTGGATGCCGAGATGGGCATGTTAAAGGGAGAGCTAAAATAAGTGAGCTGAGCCACATTTACCAGGGGGAGGAAGGAAGGGCTGGTCTGCAGCAGGCTCAACTACTTCACCTGCAGGTCAATAGACATATTAGGATACCAGCCCATAAGGTGGAGGTAGTCAGCGTAAGGCAGGGAGGAAGCAAGGGGCTACAGGGTATGAACATAACCCATTAACTTGAACGCAATGCTATACACATGGGTGGAGAAACAACACAAAGCAGAGGAGGAAACATTTTAAACTTAAAGTACTGTAGATGCACAATCGTAACAAATGCATGTCTTCAAACATTCTGATTTTCTTGAACATAGGTGGGGTACCTAAGACCACTCACACATAACACCAAGAGTAAACAAGTGAAAAGTAAAACCTGAGGACTCTATGAGATTAGTTCATTACATGGCTTGAAGTTGTCTAATTGGAATAAGATAGCCTATCTATTTCACACTTACTCACAAATACCTGTCAACTGTCACCGTTCACATCTTGAGCCAGACCACCTTATAGCCAACAACACTTTTCAATATGCAACTCATACATTGCTTGGAAAAGTGAGTCAGCAAATTCCAGAATACCAAAAAGGTATTGGCTAATAAGCACAACTAAAGGAAGTCAGTCCTGCATTTTGGGGCCAGTTGGCAGTCCTGACCACCTCATCACTTAGCTGCAGACATTAGGACATTGCATCAGGCCTATTTGTTTTCTGCTGCTGGAAATTTAAAAAAATGTACTCCCAAGGAGAGAGACGCTTACCAATCCCCCAAGAAACAACAGCGAGCATTGAATAATACCCTGCCCCTGTTCTTTGTGTATGTTGTATTGAGATCTAAGGGGGGGGGGGGGGGAGGAATAGTTTCCCTATCTCTTTGAACCAATAACAACAAGCATTTGCAATGTAATAGGTCTCGCATTTACGCGAGCTTGAGCTATTGGCATTGTAAATAACAATGGCTTTCAGTTTTGTTTTCATATTTATGTTATAATAACGAAAACAAAAATAAAAGGCATTTTTATTTGTAATGTCAATTGCTCAAACTCGCATAAATGCGAGACCTATTGCATTGCAAAAGTAGAGCCAGTCGCTAGTAAGCTGGATGGCCCGCCTCTGTGCCTCTATTTCACAGTGTCCAAATATTAAGAACACTTATCCAATCATTGTGTTTCATGATGTGCCATTAATATATAGCCAAAGATCATGTGAAGATCCCATTGCACCCACAGTTTCACTCACTATATAGGCCCTTGGTACTACTAAAAATAGTTACATTTCCCTTGATGAAAATACAATAAGATGAAATGTGTCAAATATATTAACTACCCCTTTGCTTGATCGAAGTTAGCACGCCAGTCAATCTCTACCAGAGCGTAGTGATATGCTCTAAATTAGTAGACAAGCTTGAAATGTACCGGATTCATCAAATGTGTCCTTTCTAAAACACAAGATAAAGCCACACACATTATTGCCAAATAAATATGAAATCCCCATGAAGCGCGTCAAATATGCTGCGACCTGTATCGGACATATCCCTTAAGGGGCAGCCGAATCGTACACGTAAACCCCCAAATCAGGTACAAAAGTTTGGAAAAAGCTGTGTTATTTACCGTTATTATCTTGTTGGGTCAAGTTAATGTGGTAGATTCAAAATTAATATATTTCATTCAAATTGTCCCGGACACAGTATATAAATGTTGTCAGCTCACCAAGGAGTCCTTAATACGCCTCCGTTCTGTACTAAGATAGGAATGGTGTACCAAATATATAATGCGGTAGATACTTCCCACATTCCAAATGTTGTCAATTGTATGTATCAGGGGTCAGAACAAAACTCTAAATTGCAACTCACCGAGCTTGAGAACGCGGACAGTTCGGCATGGGGTCCTTAATACGCCCCCATTCTACATAAAGAAAAAAGGCATACCAAACATTCATTGCGGTCAACCTATTCCGCATTTCTAGCCTAAACCACCAATACTAAAAGAGTAACCAGAAGTTCAAATTGCGACTCACCGAACTTAAGCTTGATAGCGTAACTCAACGCAACTCCCAAAACTTCCGGCACTGTGTAAGTATTAGTTACACAGGCCGGTTGCTTATTTAAAAAGCAAACGAAAAGGTGAAATGAAGTTGCTCACAATGAAGTTAGCCAGTGACATAAGTGGGCAGACCGAAGCCCCATGCTTTATACTGTATAATGTACAGGGTAGGAGGTATGAGACAATAACGAACCAATTGGAGAGCGCATGCTGAAACTCGTATAAGTAAGCACATTAAAATATCAGTACAATCAAAAGATTTTGGACTTACGCCAGACCTAAAAACTACCTATCACACGCTGCCATTCCACTGCATAGCACAATTGCTGCACTCACAGTTTCTATTAACACAGATCACCTTTGGCCTTCTTATGACATTTACGCCAGCTTATGCAGTTCTGCTATGACATCACCCTTACTTGCTGCTCAGTTATGGTATAGACACGAAAACTACGTACTGTATTACTACCTGCTAAAAAGGCAGCCCTTTACATGAAGGAGAGCTGTACAAATGGAAAGATGGAAACCCTGCGGCGAATGTGAGCTTAACTTCCATGCTCAAATAAATATATTCGCGAAATTCTTTGTGAATCGGGGGACAACGTCTAGAAAGATTTCAGCTATTTCGTATGTGGAGGAATGCAATTAACGGCGTCCGATGAGCGCAGCACTCCAGTGCTCCGAAGCTCAGGTTTTATGTTTCAAGGTGCCCAGTTATGCTTTTTGTTTTTGCTCAAGTTTAGAAGCAGCAAAGGCGTCAGGTTACTTGGCATGCAAAAAGCTTCAATCACCCTCTTATTCTAATGCGAGAGCGACCACTTCAAGAGCTGATTGCCACGGGTGGGATGCGTGAATAAAACATAAATACAACTCAACGGTAACTGTAAGAAAGGTGACAACGGACAAATGTGCCCTACCTATGCCTTCGCTAGTACCATCAAGGAAGCAGGCAGGGTCGGGATCGAGCACACCACAAGAAAGCCGCATGGGGTAACACGGGTGGGCGAGTTCTGGTGAAACTCACAGCTTGTCTATGTAAAATCTGCGCACAATGGCGGCCATAAATAATCCATGTCTTTCGCAGAACCTGGCCGGGTGTGCGAGGCTGGATTCTCATTGTCCTGAGTCAAAAGAGAATTACGCCGTGATCCTATACAAGGTGAATGTAGAGAGGGGGAAAGAGAGGGAGCAAGCCAGAGAGGTAAATAGAAAAACAAGCGCGGTCCCGAAAGTGAAAGAGGACCGCGCTGCAGCCGGAGCATGGGGATCTCTTGTCTTTATGGGGCCATGTGTTTCTAATTAGAAACATATGGCCCCATAAAGATAAGAAAGTGCTTTGCGACAGCAGCCAAGCAGGCCACAGAGTCCGGATCGGAGGCGAAAGGGCGTGAACCCAAAACCCTCATTTCCAATGGGAGGCCACAGTTTAGCATAAACGGTGATGCCAGCCAATGGAAATGAGGGGCGTGGCTTCAAGCCCTCTTCTGAAAGTCCTCCTTAACAATAAACCTCGCTGATCGAGCAACGCATGCCCGGCCACGCTAGGCGAGACCCAAAAAGAAGAGTGATAATAATTGAAATCTGTTATTTTTATAACCCTCTGCAAAGAACATTTACTGTGCAATTATTAGTAGCAATTCATAACAAACTTATGGCCAGACGTACACAATTTGCAACATATATGTTTGTGGCAGCTAAATTATTTGGTGAACTGACCTATGTATTAATAGGTTGGTTTGCACAATAAGGATTTGGAGTGAGGCACAATCCTACCTACCCCATTACTCTTAATGAATTCGGTAGCAAATTGTGATTTACTCCATTGGATGGCCATTAGAGGAATGGTGGCCTGCTGTTAGCAGATTACCATGTCTGATCTTGTTTTCAATATTTTTTTTTATGTAGCCCCTTTGTCTTGAAAGAAACAGTGCTGCATTAAAAAACTTGTTTATTAAAGTTCCACTGGACCACTTCCCACTCCAAACTTTTGTTTTACATTCACAACAGGAAAGTGTCTTAAGATGACCACTTTGCTTTTGTGAATGGGTTTCAACGCCCTTTGAAGAGTTGGTAACCTAAGAATTGTTTGCGACCCAATCATGTACGCAAACAATTGTTACTAATAGCATATTTAAATGCAACAGGGATGCTGGACCCACCCCTTCCAAATTTCGATTTGCTATGCATTTCTAAACCCTTTTTTGTGATTTGGCAAGGGAGTGCTTGGCAATCTATTGTTTCTGTGATGGTGAATAAAGACTTGATCCTTGTGTTCACTATCCAAACCAAAAACCTTCTGTGAGCCCTTCCTACACTATCCCAAAATGTATACACTTACTCTCACTGCATGTCCTGCTTTAAGATGTTTTTACAATTTTATCACCATATAAAACAATTCAATGAGAAAGCTTATTTGCTTATTTTCCCATCCACTAAACCACTCTAACGTTGTTGTCATTTCTCGGGCCATGCCCCCCTCCCCAAAAAATATTCCTGGCTACGGGCCTGGATGCAGGACACCTGTATATATTCAATTAATGCATGCATGTTGAACAAGAACTGCTCCGCGTCCTACCTCGCCCTCGCTTCAAGCAAATATTGGACGCGCAGTACAGGGGCAGCGGACTCTGGAAGACAGCTGAAGAGGCAGCTAGTGATACGTTTTGACTTTTTACGATCACCGCTGTCCAGAGCATCACGCAGGAACGTCACACTGCCTCGACGTGATGACATCCCAGAACACGCCACACAGTGACAACGCTGGATACAATCGCGCGTCCGGGGAAATGTAGTTCTGTGCTGTGCTCTGATCAGTGGGCTCAGTCAGAGTAGATTATCTGTTATTTATTACAAGAGGCATCACTACTACTAGCAGAGATCACGCCCTCTTCTAGCCACACGTGGCTGGTTACTCCGGTATCACGATTATTCAGTAAACCGTTTTAAAATTGTATCCTTCCGCATAAATTGTAAACCGACTATCCCTCCGCCCTTCTCTTCCCCGCCCCTATGTCGGGACTGGGCGTGTCCTCGTGTTGTGCGGGGTGGTGGCTGCAGGATCCTGAGGTTGGCTGATCGTCTGTGGCCGCGCTAGTACTCAACCTTCCTCACGGAGTCAGAGGAAGCCGGGGAGAGCGGCCCCACGGTGGGTGGGCCGGCCTCCGCAAAGGTAAGGAGAATGCAGCATTGCGCGCCTAGCGGAGACAGGCCTCCACAGCTAACATCCTTGTCAAACCGCATCGTTAACCCTGGGGCGGGGCCGGTGCGCATCGCACACAGGACTCTGCACTATTAATGGCGGAGGCGTAAAACTTGGGGATGCGACACCCGTGTCTTTGATATGTCAAGCACTCTCCTTGAAGAGGCATCAGGAGCAGGGCCTTAGCACCCCACCCCTTGTATTTTTTTGTATTATTTGCTAATGTATTTTATAACGCTTTTTTGAGCGATCTCTCCATTCACGACATTATTTCCAGTATTCCTTTTTTTCCAAAGTGGCCCGTTTGTGTATTAAAAACACAATGCTGCTCCCCAGAGCTGCCCCTCGCCAAGGGCGTATGCAATTATACGTCTTGTATTTGTTCATCCCTGGGCTACTTTTGCATGTTATGTTAGTGCTAATATGTACTTTGCGCCCCTTCTCCCTTTGTATTGGATTCACGTTTCTATCAGCTGTCAGTCTTATGAGTCCCTGGCAATTAGGAGTAAGGAATCGCCACAATTGAAACTGTTGCTAAGTACTTGTAAGAGTTTTTAAGCGGAACATACCGGGGTTGGTTGGGTACCTAAGAGTTTTCCGTTAAGTGTATAATACCGGGCGCGTCCTTTAATCCCAACAGCTGCTGCTTTGTCCTGTCTCTTCCTTTACGGGTTTTTGTACGAAACGGGCAAGCATCTAATCTCACGATACCTAAGTGTCGTTCTCCAGATGCTATTCAAATATTTTTAAAGATGCCGAACAAGGTCAATCGCAGCGTTAAAGAAGTGAAGAGTTTTTAGAAGGAGGGTGTTTTTTTCCGTGCATGATCTGTCATGTCTAGTCGGACTTCCCCCGACGAAACTCCCTTTACCTGTGCCGTTTGTGTGTGTTGTAACACGGTTCTCTTGAACCGATAGGTGGAGTCGCGCCAAATGCTATGGCCTCTTTTTAACTGTCTAAGTAAGTTGCTATCTTCGAAGCAACTAAATATGACATTTATTGCTTCTCTATTCAAGCATTTGCTGATACTTGTAGAAGGCTTGCCCATATATATTTTAGAAACGGGACAATCCGTTTACTTGATGTTCACCGGCCATCCTGTGAGATTCTCCACTTTAGGATGCTTAATTTGAAAGTAGGATACATAAGAGCGAGAAGGGCACGTATTTACAGATTACATTTACAATTACTCAAGACGAGACTACATATTTGCAGGTTACATTTACAATTACTCAAGACAAGTTCCCAAGGTTCTTGGTGGGGTGAGTAGGTGATCCGAAGGGAGGCAGTAGACAGCCATAGATCAGGACCATAGTGGTGGTTGAGGCAAAGATTAAACAAGAAATGTACCCACAAGGAAGGTTTTGGCATCCTTTTTGAAGTGAGCCAGAGAGGGGATTCTTATGATGACAGGTGGGAGAGAGTTCCATATTCTTGGAGCAGCCCCAGAGAAACGTGATTGTAAGTTTTTTTTTTTTTTTTTGTTTTGTTTGTTGTTTTTTTTTCCCGAAAGCGTGCAGGTTGGAGCAAGAGGTCTCTGGCAGACCAGGAGTTTCACAAGCTTCTGTGCAAGATGTGCAGGGAAGCTAGAATATAAAGTCTTGTGCGTAATGCATGCTAATTTGAGCTGTATTCTTGCCTCAAGGGGATGCCAGTTCAGAGCTTTCAGGTGTGGGGAAATATGGTCGAATTTCCTTGTGCCAGTAAGTAGTCTGGCGGCTGCATTGAGGCATGCTTTTAAAGGTGCCAGGGAGATCTTGGGTAAACCTGAGAGGGTAGAACAGCCGTATTGCAGTCTAGAGATGCCAAGTGCTTGGACTGCCATTTTTAGGTCGGGAGCATCGAGGAAGGGTTTCAATTTCCTAAGGTAGCTCAGGTGGAATCTGGCTGATATGTTCAGGTTGCTGTCGAGGGTAATTCCCAGGGATTTGGCTGAATCCACGATGGTCGGTGGGCAATTTAAGGCTGTGATAGCTTTAATCCATAATTGAATCTCAGGGTTGGTATTGGGAGGGGAGATAAGTAGAAATTCTGTTTTCTTTGCGTTGAATTTGAGTTGATTGTATGTGAGCCATAGGACAGTAAGTTTCAGAGCTTCATTCAGGGAGAGAATCTCTTTGAGAAATGAGGTTTTGATGTATATCTGAGTGTCATCAGCGTACATATGGTAGATGTTAGCAGTGCATAGTTTTTCGGTAAGCGGTTCTAGGTAAAGGTTGAGGGTGGGGGATAGGGTTGATCCTTGAGGGACTCCAACCGTGACTAGGGATGGTGCTGATAGGTTGCCGTTGATTAAGAATCTCTGTGATCGGTTTTGGAGGATGAACTTAAACCTTTCTAGAACAGTGCCCTCCAATCCCATCCTGAGTTTGAGGCGTTCAAGCTGTTTTTCATGGTTGACCGTGTCGAAGGCCGAGGATAGGTCCAGTCTGCTTAGGAGACAGGTTTTGCCTTGGTCAAGGGCTTGGAGGGCATCATCAACGATGTGGAGTGTGGTGGTTTCAGTGCTGTGCCCAGATCGAAATCCGGATTGGAAGTCATCGAGTAGGTGGAAGTTGTTGATGTGTTGACTTAGCTGCTGTTGCACACACTTCTCCAGAACTTTGGCTAAGAGGGGGATGTTGGATATGGGTCGGAAGATGTCAGGGGAGGTTGGATCCAGCGACTTCTTTTTCAGAACGGAGAACTAACTTTCAGAACTTAAATCCGTGAATGTACCTTGGGGTGTCATCAAATGTGTAGGAACCAACAACACGAAGATGCTTTATTTAACACCTACTGTGTGTTTAGGTTTTCTTCTCATTTCCTTTTTCTCTGCTACATAGAGTATGAGTTCACATAATGTTCACGCTTGGCTTTTTCTTGCTGGTGTGATGACTGTACAGTGCACACTGTTTTGAAAAAGGAAAATGTGTTCTATTTCCTTAATGAATCTTCCTGACTGTGCAGTGATGCATACCATTATGCGTGCTTATTTTAAGTCCTTGACCTTTCTGTGAAGCTGTACAGTTGTATTTTTCATTGCATTCAGCTAACTTTCATTTGCAGTTGAGTTTCTCCAACCTGTGTCATTGTAATAATGTTCACTTCTCCCAAGCTGTACTACGACGTGCTATAAATGTGGACAGTTTAAATAAAACCGGTAGATGATGCCATCTAATTCTCTTTAAGAGGGTCGACTGCAACTGCCTTACTTTGCACAGGGTATCTACATTAAACATGCTGCTAAAGCATATGTGAATGAGTAAATGGAGGGTGGTGGTTATGAACTGTGAGTAGAAAATGGGAAAGCAAACAAGTGTTTGCAATGCAATAGGTCTCGCATTTGGTAAAGTTAGAGCTTTTGGCTTTGAAAATGACAATGTTTTTTACTTTCATTTTTTTACTTACTGTGGAGTAATTATATTTGTATAGCGCTATTGCTATCGTATAAACATTGTTATTTTTAACGCCAACAGCTTTAATTGACAATGCAATAAGTCTCTCATTCTCTGCTCCGAGATTGCACTATGGAATAGAAAATTATCAGAAAAAGGCGACATTTGCAGTCAAAATGTTTCCTTTTTTTATCCATTTCATAGGGTAACTACACTGAGCAGTAAAATCAAGGTGGCTCACTACTATACACAATGTTCAACACGTTATAAACTATTAAAAATCTACATAGAACCCAATACAATAGTGAAGTGTTTTAAGAGGCAGGTGCGATTTTTAGTTTTTTTCCTGTTGAATAATACCGATTTGCCTAACTTGGCTACCCTGGTCTCGTTTTTTTATTCATCCAGAACAAACTGCTTCTACTCCTGGGAGAAATGAGCATGACATGTATCGTAAAGAAAGCTAGAGGATTAAATAACCTCTTACTTGGTGCAACAGTGCCTGGTGAGCTCCATGTCACCACTCTATATATTCTTTAAATAAAATGGAAGAAATGCAAGGCGCCAAACTCTGCAAATGCTGACACACCATCAGAATAGTTTATAAACGTCTTCTTTTACTGCCAGAGAGAGACCCATACACAACTTTACAGCGAAGCCCTTGCATCTTCCATAGCAGCCAAGAAATGTATCTCCATGCTTGCCGGGGGAGCAGCTCAGCTTTTGAGCCTACTGCAAAATGGAACTCATGTTTATATGCACTGGAAGGCGACACAGCACAGAAAGAAAGTGTGTATATATGTGAGAGACAGGTTCTCTGGACCAAACGGCACTGGAAACACAAGTAAAGTCTGAATCGATCAGACTACGAGAAACACACAGTATCAACTTAGATCTGCTTCAACGTAGCAGGAACGTCTGATCTCTACTCACACTTATCGAGTACACATGCCTTAGTGTTGTAAGGCGCCACTGTGCATTTGTGGTTCTGCTAATTTGCCCATCCTGCACTTTAGCAAGTGGGTGTACAATTTGCACCAGATTACTGCATTCACCATTGTGATTAGACAATATGTTATGGCACAGACAATTAATACGCTGGAAATGCCAGATAAGTGGGCATCTTTTTCATGCTTCCGTCGGTTTATGAGAAGCGTGAAATCCCCACAATGCAAATATAAAGGGCAACGTGGTGGAATACTTTACTTTACAAAAAGCAAACTGAGAGCGGGATATAACCACTCCTCTCGGTTGTTTGTATTGTTTCAGGACGGGAAGCCCAACATGTATGTTAGACCCATGCACAATTGCCCCGTGAACTGTACACTTTTGTCATGTGTGGTTGTGGCTTCTCTCGGTTGTTTATATTGTTTCAGTGCGAGAAGCCCAACATAAGCATTGCACCTCTGCCCAGTTGCCATGTGACCTATACCTTTTTGTCACATGCAGTTGCAGGAGATGTATCCTGCCTTCACCGGCAGGCAAAAGTCATATGAGAAAATAGTGCTGACAAACTGTAAATAAAGCATACTGAGGAGCGACGCATGTAAAAAGGCAAGTCCTCATGGGAGGTAATAGAAGACCGGGAGGTACTAAGGAGGGACTACTAATCTCTCTCTTTCTCTCTCTTGTCGGAGCTGGATAATATTCCTTTAGTCTGTTTAAATACAGCTACGAATCTGATACATTGATAGAGTACATTTATTCAACAGCGTTTCAACCGTAATCACTTAAGGCTCATCAGGACAGAAAATATTTGCAGAGCAGTATTTTTTAATACAATGAGTAGATAAATGCAGTTTGCAAGGATTGCAATGCAGTAAAAGATGAGTTCTGTTGGCTACTGGTCCTGAAATTTTCCAATGAGTGTTGGCCTCGTGCACTGGGATTGAAGTGTAAGATTTCACTGACTTGGCCAATTAGGGATGTCTCACCATCCGCCTTCACAGGAGATACAGTCTGATAATGGGGAGCATTGCAGTGACTGCCGCAAATGCCTACACAGGAATATTCTGTAGTGCGGAGGCGAGGCAGTTGGCGTATATTACTAAGTAAGGGAGCGGTGCACTGGCTGCCACAAGTAAGATTAAACAAGCATTGGCATAGCCAATAGGTCTAGCCTTTAGGACCTTATAGGTGTTTAGCCATGCAACAGTTGATGATGTTGCACCAAGGATATTGTGCTGGATAACTAAACACTTATAAGGTCCCAAAGCAGAGACCTATTGGCTATGCCAATGCTTGTTAAACGATAGCCTGTAAGTAGCAATACAGTGTTCTCTGCAGACTATGTCCAGCCCTGGGCACTCTGGAGTAATGATATATATGTAGCGTTTGAATGTAGCACCGTTATCTTTCTAGTAATAGCATACAACATACTTGGGTTTTCCACATCATTAAATTTATGTGGAACACCGTGCCTCAAGTAGAAACTGGTGCGAGAAGTAAAAAGGATGCAAATGAAATGTTTACACCTCATAGCAATTGTACAGATTTAGAAATTGGAGAAAATAGCGTTCACTCATACTTTATGCTCACTCTTATTGCCAACTACTTTGGCTGGTGAGCACAAAACGGCAATCATTCAGTAATACGCTCAAAATATCTGCAAAATGATTTGCCTACGATTTACCCCATTTTGTTTTGCTACTGTGTAAATCAGATGTACTAATATCATGTCAACACAGCACAAATAACTGCACAGCCGAGATTTGGCATACGATTTTAGCAGCAGTGTGTAATAACCCCATATACTGCTATTCCTGATCTTTCACTTCACAAACCATTCGTGTCAGGATACTACAATTCCCAGAATGCATTGATTTAAAAAGTGAAAGCGCGGGGTCAAAAATATTATGGCAGAATACAGAGAGAAATCTAGCAAACCAACTACTATGCAGTATACCAAAATTACGTTTACCGGGTTTCCTTCACTCCTAAACAATACAAGCACTTGGTGTTTCACTTACGTTTTTTTATCTGCCTCCAATGTTATTAAACCGTTTCGTAACTAACTATAGTAGATAGAGTTAAAGGCAAACACTACCACATTCTTTGTAATTATGTTACTCTGCTGGTTTATCAAACCTTTTCATAAACAAATGTTTACATTTCTTTGCAGGCTTTGGGTCATAAGCAATACATCCTTCTAATGCGACAAGGAATGTGAAAAATGATCTTCTTGAAACTGATGGCTTGTTACCATCAATAAAAGCGCAGTGATATGCATATATGCAAATAGGCTTCTATCAAAGTAAATGCCCATTTTACAAGTAGTTGCGTAAAGACAGATCTCCATTTCTAACAGTGCAATTCACACCAATTAAACAGCATATGCCACATTCACATGAAGATTAGCTTGTGAAAATAGTCTGTACAAAAATGGAAAAATGTCTGTAGTAAAAGACGCATAACTTCAATAAAAGAATAAGAGCTAAACTGGTTTCCTAAAGCTTGATTCTTGCACACCAGTGGGAGGGCACTGCAAGTTTACGATGCTAGGAACCTGCAAGCCTGCAGCAGCACATGGACTCTGGCAGCGAATTATCCTAAATGTATGAACAAAAACGAGTCCGTGCAGTCACCTTTAATCGAGTGTGCAGAAATCAAGAGGGTCCTTATAGCGCATCTGCAATACCCGGGGAACATAGTTTACCATCCGATTGAAGAATTAAAATGGATATATTATCAGAGCCAAGCTTGGGCGTAAAACGTCTGTGGAGAAAAGATACGCCGTCGCACTGAAAAGAATTTTCAGAGCTGCAGCGTGTTTCCAAGTCGTCCTCGCTGACTAGCGTTCTGTATATTTTTTTTCTTGAACTTCCTGGTCTTACGTAAATGCTGCAACAATAACGCGGCAGGACAGACCAGCCCACCTGTGGTCTACCCCGGATATGAGAAGGGAGGTGCTGCTTTTAATTTTTGGGGGCACAGTAGTTTCATTACAAAGAGCTACTTTGAAACTCAGTCTACAACAAAGGAGTACGATATGTTTGTTAAGGACTTAAAACAGAAAAACATTTATCGCCAGAAGCTAAAACTAAAAACATGTCACCGATGGAAAAATAGTAAAACAGAATTGGCACACAAGCTTGATTCTTGCACACCTTTTTCTAAATTAATGGAAAAATGGTAATTCCACTTGCCGCACCTCAACATCTATTATTTGTATCTCCGCAACGTTTGTCATGGATGAATGTTACACACAACACTCTTTAAGGCAAACCTAAAAATGTTCCAGTCTAATATAGACAACAAGACTGTAGGAATGTGCTATTTTAGTATCGAGTAATACAACGACGCCACCTGCTGCACACAACTGATATGACAGATGGAGAGTTTACCCAGCAAAAACAACAAGCGCGGCCACGCTAATTACTAACCGATGGCCCCTGCACGCCGCTGCTCGCTCCCGCAATGTGGATGCCGTGGCATGCACAAGTTTGTGAAAAGTGCAGCCCGATTCCAAAAGGTCATCTCCTAGTGCAGTCCATGCGCGCTGCACTAGGCTCGACCTAAACCACAATGACAAAGCTGTTCGCGAGTGCTTCAAAGTTGCCTTAAGGGGTATGACAGGGTCACTTTATAGTATTAGATGTGTACCCTGAAAGTAGAAATTAATTGAATGGTAGCTGGCAAAAAGAATCCCAATCTGCAGCGCTATTGATATTAATCTAGGTATAGAGATGCCACACAAATTCTAGGCTTCTACACTGCCCGTTAAGGAGGGTAATCTGATGGCTACATAAACATGCAGGCACCTCTCAGAATAAAAGCCACTGCTTAGTTTCGAAACCTGCTGAATACAATGACTTTTTAAGCAATAAAATCAATGAAGTATAGCACAAATGTGTGCTCCTTTTGAGGTATGGTGTACAAAACATTTGGAGTATTTGTATGTTGATCAGGCTTTCAAAGCCAAATCTCCCAGGATTAATGAGGCCTTTGCCTCTATCTCTGAGAAAATTGATTTTGCCAGTTTACACCCAGAGTCTGGCACCAAACCATTAAGGTGTTAACTAACTGTTATTGCTCCAGTGAAGCACTTGCAGTTCAGCTGTAGCACAAATTCTTTCAGACAGAAGCTAAAGCATAGAAAACTACATTTGTGCCGGACACTGCTTTCATTGAGATTTGCAGTGAAAGAATAGGTGGAGTAATGAGAAATGGAGATAGCAACAACTTAACTGGCTTCTCCACTCTACACAAACTCCACAGTTTGAAGTGCACATTCTTCATGCTAACGCTTAATGTGCATGTTCCATCTGATTTTGTTAATATCATTAAGCCAAAGGAAGGTTTTAATCCATCAGAATGTATCTGTTCTTCATGATTGGTTATTGAGCACACTTCTGAGGGAGGCATAATCTACAGTCCCTCGGTTTTTGCTGTCTGGCTTGGGTTCCCCACCTCTGGGAAGAGGTTTCTAAAAGTTCTGTGGCAGTCATTAGTTACTGCAAAGTATCTTTGAGGGACACTCTTTTCCAATTGTATCTCAGGCTGCCAATACTGATGTAGTTTAAATGGCTATCCAAATTACTCCATTTGTGTACTTAACTTTTAACAAGTAGCGAAGTTGAGCAGTTTAGGAGTGTTCTAGGAGGTGGTGGATATCGGAGTGTCAACTGTGGCATGATTGAGCTTTTGTTGTGTAATCAAACTGTGCTTTATAGATCATCTGAGCAATGCTGTGCTTTGAATGTTTACATGCCTTTTTTCAATAAAAAAAATAAACTGTGGCATGATTGAGTATATGTGTTGCAACAGACTGAATACCCAGCAGGGGTGTGGAATTGAATAAAATATCTACTTGTCCATGCAACAGGTTGCTTCATAAATCTACTTGTCTTGTTACAAAATCCACTTTTCCCTTTGGTGCCATGTATTGCGGTGACAAATTATGGCAGCAATCTCATTAAATAAGAGCTCTGATATAGCCTCTCTGATTATGCCAGGGCTCATACCATAGTAGTGTTTGAATACTTGCAGTCCCCTTATGTTGCCATGTTTCCGCAGATCTACATACTGGGGCTGAAGGTAGAGGTAAGCAATAGTTCCAGGGT
Organism: Triturus cristatus; assembly: GCF_964204655.1. NCBI lineage: Eukaryota > Metazoa > Chordata > Amphibia > Caudata > Salamandridae > Triturus > Triturus cristatus. The sequence continues at coordinate 468,485,631 of NC_140588.1, read as the reverse complement.
TAGAATACCCTTTTGAGTGTGTAAACCTACTAACTTGCATGTTTTAAGAATTTTCAACAACTCCTCTAATCTGGTCCCATACTGAGAAATGTTGGAAATTTACTCCTGACAATCGCAGACGCAAACCTTCTTCCACAGTTGGGGAAAAAAGTGGTTGGAGGGAAAGTGAACTTGCAAACACTCAGATTTTCGCGTGAGCAAATCTACACATGCATATTTGCTCATGCTAAAATGCAGTTCACAAATATTTTCTAGGAGTACTATTTCTTGTCCTACTTCTGGGAATTCTTGGGTATTCACGAAAGCAGTTTAGCTGCGCTTAATGCAAGGACATATACATGGGTGCGCATTTGAGATTTTCTTTAATAATTGAGCCCCTAATTTGGTTTGGCGTTGACCGTGACCATTTGTGTTTATTAACATGCTGTCTCTCTCTCTATATCGGCTGGCTTCACTGCAAGTGAAATCATTCTGCTCTTTCACTAGGAGCATATCGGCACACAAAGTAGTTTTGTTCAGTTCTAGTAACTACTGTGGCAGTGTGTGCTTTTTGAGACCAAAAACTATTTTTGCTTTTGCCAATGTTTGTTATAACGGTGAGGGCCTGGCAGCTCACACACCAATCAGGTTTTACAAACCAAGTCACACATTGACAAAACTAAAAAGCTGATCATACATTTCAAACCTACTGACTTTACCAATGCTTATTTATTTTTGTTTCCCATAATCTTATTGAAACTGGTTACACTGATTTTCCATTATGAATATTTTTGGGAAATACTAGCATGCATCAACACATGTTACTAAATGATGCTGCAAAGAAATGGTAACTGAAATTTTACAGTAGTTTAGCAAAATGTTTTTTTTCCTGCTTTCATTTTTTTATGAACATTTTATTTTGAAAGCAAAGAATCATCAATCTTGCTTTAAAGCTTCTGCAAATATTTGCATTAAAATCAGAGAGCATTCTAGAAGCATTATACATAGCCTCATTTTGCTAAACTTTGAAAACGTGTGTACACATTTTTATACTGGAACCCCTTTCAGTAGTGCTGTCAGAGCTTACAACATTTACTTGGAGCGCTCACTCCAATAATAAAGACTTTCAATTAACGAACCATAAATACGTGTTTCAACAGCATCAACATGTGCACATAAATATTTCCTTAACTGCTGACAGTGCCCTTCCCTGATCCATAATGTGGTACTGCAAACTGGCAGCCAAAGGGTTTGTGCTGCAAAGAGCTGGGCCTACTTGTCCCAAGGACAAAATGTACATGAAAACTTGTTGCCCTTGACCCCAAACAATATGTCCTGGGCGTCGGGCTATAGGAATTCCACATCCCTGCCCAGTCAGTGCAATAACTTCTTTAAAGAAAAGGACTTTATTTGACGATTTTAAATTATGGCTTTTGAAACTATGACATGGACAATAAGTCGACTATGTAAACTTGGTTTTTTTTTTTTGGGTTTTTTTTGCCTTGAACATGATTCTTAACAAGTTTATAGCATTTGTGCTATAGGTTGTAACTCTTTTTCATTTTTGAGCCTTTGGCAATGTTATACGGGTTAGAATTATTTTGGTTGGTGTTCTATGAAAACCTTTGAGACTTGTATGGCATTTATAGCAATAGTTAAATCAAAGGTGACAGCATAGAATAGAAATGCAATGTATCTAAAATTTATACGAAATGTTTTTTTGTTGTTTGTTTTATATAGCGCGAACTCGACCCAAAGGTATCGGAGCGCTTTACATAAGCACCAGTTACGTTACAGACGGACACATATATTTTGTTAGACATGGGGAGATTAAGTGATTTGCCCATAATACCAGGATGTTGAGCATCCCTGCCGAGACTCTGACCCGGTGCCCTAGCTTCGAGGTTGACCACTCTAGACGTTCTATCCTGCTTCTGTTGTATAGTTGACCATCTGTGGATATAAGACCCTGCGGCTAAGTTAGCACCAAAAAGCAGTCTAGTAAGACCAAAAATCCACTACCGAAACTTGACAGAGGTCCCACCCACGTTCTGTAAATTTTCTGGGTGCCTAATAAAGATCCAAAAAATTATTTTGTTGATTTTAACTGGGGCAATCTGAGGTCAGCCAGGGACTCATGTCACAGTTCAAAAGTAGTGCGATCAGTTGACAGTCTAGCTGGACACACAAATTGTTTCTGAAGTTTTCAGTACTGACTAAATGCGATGTGGGTTATCAACCACAAAAGTGTTTCTCAAGTGTGCCAAACGCCCATCTCTCAAGACAGGATGTTTATAGTTAATACATTTGATTGCCTAAACAACCATGTAACTGGGGGAGCCACTGGTTTGACCACAGAGGACTGGAATGTAGGTGCAATATCTAACCTACTATTCAAATAGCGGTCTCTCTATATTTAAAGGCGTTGTAAACATGGCTAAAATGGTTCCAGTTTCTAGGTAATACACAACAGCCAGCAAGACTGAACTGAAACATGTCAATGCTACTGAGGTGGAATGTAGGCAGTTGCAGGCATGCCACAGAATATGTCTTGGAAATATCTCTACAGTGTTTGATCACTTCTTTCTCATTGTGGCCACTAAGCTGCAAGGATCTTGTAGCTCCGTGGCTATTTATTGCCTTGAGGCATCCTCCATGTGAAGCTTCTGTCATCTGGGCTTCATGCTGTTCTTTTTCTCTGATGTACTTGTAGAATATTGAGTTATTACCTTCCTGCCAAAATATCCTATCCTGAATATCTGCTTCCACTATAAACGTAAGGTAAATTTAAATTTACTACTTTTACACCCTTTGACTATATGTATCTTCAAGGTGTATAGATGGGGAGTTAAAAAAAAACAAAAAACTGTACGTAATTAACTGGTTGATATCTTGGATATAATATTTTGGCAGCCCGATATTTTTGTTATTGATATTTCAAAAGTCATTCTTTTTCAGGGGATCTGCTCCTCTCCTTGCTGGCCTTTGCAGCTTGTGCCTCCTTCTATGAGGTCACAACATCCAAGTTGCTCGAGAGTCCAGTGCTTGTACCCAGCCTACAAGCAAAACTGCAGCCAGAAAATACCCTTTACCTGGCAGTCACCCTCTCTTCACTAGTGTGCACAGTTGTGGAGAAAACGCACCTATGCGCTCTGGAAAATTCCACTCTTGTCCTCTTCAATTCAAAGGAGTACAGGTAGTCGGAGGTAAAACAGATCCGTTTATTCATGCGTAAGCGGGTGCAAAACCAACAAAGAAAAACACTGTTCCATGAAGGTAAATGAACACCTAAAAGAATTTTACTTTTATGTTTATACTATACTTCAAACAAGTCTGCCTACAGACTCCATTCCCCTCCTCTAATCCATTGGAAATTTCCTTCCAGTTATACATACAAAAAGAAAAGCTGACCACACTACATTTTCAAGGTAAGTAATCACAGACCATCACTAATTGCAAATTGAATGGGAAAAACCAGTGTGGCTTTCCATCTCAGAGAAGCACAAATGATTAACAACGTGTAATTACTCTAGCAACCTTTCGGTACTTTTCCAAGGGCATGGAAAGCAAAGAATGCACAATGTCAATACGTACATGGAAAATATTCCTCAGACAACGTTGTACAAAGTCCGGTAGATTTAAAAAAATATCTGCACTCATGTTCATATTATATAACCTTTTCCTCATAGTCTCCTTAGTTGAAGTAAAAATGACTTGGGCCTGAAGGCCACTGTTCATATGTAGTCTACTTTCGAACTCTTGCAGGAAGCTGGAGCCAGTCATACGTCAAATTCTGAATCCTCCAAGGAAGAGGAACTGTATACTAAGTGTATGTCCTCTTCTTGCTCCGGTTTTTACAGTGGTAAGCAGTGGTCAGTTTGCTAGCACCTAGGCAAGGTGTATGGGTTCCACCCCAAACATTTGAGCCATAGTTACCCCTTTGTTAGTTGATGGCCTGCAGAACATAAGAAAGGGATGGGGAAGATGGTTTTAGTGGAGAGAAGGTAAATTGGTGAAACAAGATAGTGGATGACTAATGTCCATCTTCCCCTACGCCCATTGCAAGGAGACCGCTATAGTATTAAGGGGGCTTTAACAAAAGAGTAAAAGCATGTTGTGAGGAGTGGAACAGAATGTGGGGGGTGGAGTTGGGAGGAAAATGCCACCGCTGCTCGGCCGCTGTTAAGCTTCTGCACTGCCAAAGTTGTGAGAAGTTCAGAGAAATACCAAATAATGGAGAACTACCCTAGCCTGGGCAGAATGCAGTGCAGCGCAGCCGAAAAGGCTGTGGCTGCGTGGCAGTGGCCAATTTTTTGGTGCACTTGGCAGTACCCTGTGGTGAATGTAGGCAACTGGCGTTATGCTGGTACAGCTAGTTCACACGTTGGAGTCTGCCTACTATTTGTTAGCTTACCTATCTCCCCTTCATTTACTTTACTCATCACCTTTCCAGTCCTAGCAGGCCGTGGGAGTGTTATGTGTTCCATGAGGCCTCCGTGGTACTCCCTTGTGGAATCCAGCAGTCTGAGGATTGCATTCTCTGTGGACTTTTGCCACTCAGTGGAGCTGCTGTGCTATGGTGAGGATTTAAGCTACATACTCTATGCCCAAGCAGTACTTGTAGTACTTGTTTTACAGTACTTTTCTTGATTCTCTCTCTCTCCCTCTCCCCTTCTAACATTTGGGGACTCGTTTCACTTTGACGAATCCGGTCTTTGCCAGTCGGTGGGCATTGGCAGAATCGTCGGCTAGAGAGGGTGGTATTGCCAGTCATCTGTTGGTTGTCTCACAGCCCTGCTGTTTCAGACCAGCCTTACTGTTCAAGACAAAGGGGGATATTTTTGTGGCCAGGTGAGGTCAATTGGATTATAAACGTTTAATATAACTGAGTATTTCCTTGTGCTTCAAAGATTTAATAACTCAGACCATCCTATATCAAACTTCTAGTATGGAGCAGCTTGCATCCTCGGCACCCATGGCTGTCTCTCAATAGGTCCCGAGAATTATTTCCACACCAAAGATGAGAACTTTCCTGTACTCTCTCCCCTTTTTGAGAGCAGAAGTTCATACAAATCTAGATTGGACTTTAACCAGTTCTTTCCGGATCGGACCTTGGAAAGAGACAATACTACAGTACTTAATTTGAAATCTTCATCTCCAGAAAGGGCAACTATAGGGAATGCTGGTCTTTTGGATGGTTATTTTATAAAAAATGCATTTTTAAATTTCAATAAGAGGGCTGCCTCTTTACCACTTTGTTATGATACAACTGTTGATGAATCATGTGAGTTTTCTGAATCTTTGAGGGCAGAATTAAGAAATTATGTTTTTGACGAATCTGAAGTCTATATGGAGGACTCGCTTTTTTCAGGTCAACTTCTAATGAAATACTCTTCAATTCTAGAGCGAAGAATCTCTCTGTCTCTCTCATGTGCCACAGATTGTGGATCTTCCGATATCTAGTTTGATGACTTTGATTCACTCTGTTCTCTCTTCATTGTTGAAATTAAACAACAAGCAGTTAATAGTTAAACATTCATTGTTGATGTTATCAATTATAAAAGCAATTACAAACAAGTCTTCATGTAATAGTTATGGTAACATAGTCACAGAAGATTTGTCGCCTTCAATGAATTATTTTGCCTGTAACAAACAGGTCTGCTGTAGGAGTCAAGTTCTCGTTACGTCTGGTGAATAATTATCCTGTGTCAATTGTGATCTCTGATTCCAGTCATCAGGATAAGTCTGATTGTAAAGAACTTCTGTCTCCTGTTACCTCTTCCAGGCTCGAGGCGTTGGGTGAACCAAATCATGTGGGTAACTCCCCTTCTGAGGGGTAACGAAAAAACAGATGAAAAATTCAGAATGTCGTTTAGGCTGAATTACGTATGTCGGGCAATAAGTCTGTTCCTTCCGTAAAAACATCCATGCCTGAAGTTTCGAAGTGTCAGAGAGAAAAAAAAAAAAGTTGTTCTAAAGTTTGTACAATAAAGAAAAAACTGGGCAGGAAAATTAGGTTCTCTCAATTACCTGAATTAGCAGAGTTAGAGGAAAGGGTCACCATGTTTGAGGTCCTTGTCTCCTCTATATCCTTACAAGATAATCTATGCACAGCTGAAGACACTTCATGTAGTGTAGCCACCCTGTTGTGTGAATTTATTGAGAGAAAATCGGAGGAATTCCAGTGGCGAGTGTAGCTTTGCTGCTAGAAAAGGGGACTCTTTAAAATGTAATGCTAATGCTGCAATGTTTTCTCCTAAAATGGAGTCTGTTTACAGAAATGGAGACCTGAGTAACCTGCAAGAAACTGTGGGGCAATTTACGATCTCGGTCACAAAGCCCCCAGCATGCTTTGCTTTCTGACATGGAGAGCCTGTCGGAAATTGTACTTGGTGGCCCCTAACAGGGGACCCCTTCTGTTTGCTTACTCCGGTTGGGGGCCGAGGGGGCACCCGTTGTGCCCCCTTATTCATCCCTGCACGGTGTGGCGGGCTCCCTGAGGTGCCTGCTGCCACGCGGTGCAGGGATGAACACAATCTCCCATGGCCATAACACAGGCTCCCATAGGGAAATGTGAGTATCACTGCACCATGTGCGGTTGCATCGTAATTAGACTGTGGTCGGTCTGTGCCATTTCCGTGACGTTCCGCCCGACATCGAAATAAGCCCCTAATTGTTGATATTTATATATGTCTTAATTTATTGAATTGTTTCCCACATCCAGCACTCACTTTTGTTTTGTTTTTTTTAAACATCAAGCCGTTTTTAAATATACTTTTTAATGTATATGATCTTGGGCTCATCTCCTCATAGGATGATGCCTTTTTCAAGCCATGGTGTTACAGATCTTCCTAAATTTAAATCAAGGGAGGTTTCCACCTTGATTCTTGTGGACGATGTAGTATTTATATCACTTTCTCCTATTGTTTTACAGAAGCAACTCAACATTGTGGTCTCCTTTGCGCTCGCAAATCTTTCTGTAAATGAGAGGAAAGCTAACATCATGAAAATGAGGGCCAGAGGTATTACGTTTCCCAGGTCTTGGGTTTTTAATGGGGGGATAATAAGTGGTATGAGAATACTTGTACTTCGGAGTAAGCATTTCCAATAATTTGCAATGGGTACCTCAAGAGACACTACAGTTTCCTAAATCGGACTACAGGAATTGACCTTTTATAATTTTTTGATGCACAAGGGAGGAGAGATGTACAATCGCTATATAGAGGTGGGCATAGCTAGTGTTACTCCAGAAGCATTGTATGGTACAGAAGCAAGGACGCTTTCCTTGTTTAAAATTTTATTCAACAACAAATCTGTTCTGTGGAAATGATACCTTCCAGCTAGATTGAAATGATTAGACTTGAGCTGTGTTTGACTTGCATATACTTTCGAGCCTTTTGCCAGGTTATTCGTTTTTTCTTTCAACTGTTTAGCAATCCAGGAAATACACTGAATAAAAGTTAATTGACAGAAACTTTCATGGTTTAACAAAGGGATTTATACAGTTGAAATTGTTTACAATCATAGTTTGCAGCCGATATTTCTTAAATACTGACTTACAGCGCTTTAAAGTGCCGTCTAAAAAAAGAATGCAAAAGTTGGAAGTTTTACCATGACTTGCATCATTGTTAACAAATAAAAAACTTCACTTGCGTTTTGTGTGTGTACAATATTTTTTTTTTCCAATTAAATTTAGGTTTAATCGGATACCGATTTGGTGAAACATGTTAATTTAAAAAAGAATGGGTTATCCGGTCATCGGTGTTGTTAATACTGTGAAACAGGATTTGAATCTTGTTATTTTTTTGCCCTGGTCTTTCATATTTGCAGCAAAAAATTACATATCCTGTGATTTCAAAGCACTTTATAGTAGCCCACGAAGAAGCACTTTATTATTAAATCCTCCTACATTGAATGTCTGTTATCGTCTGAGATTTTTGGATCATTTATTGTAGTAAATTGATCTGTTTATTGTTT